>NC_053436.1:79380554-79660388 GCF_007990345.1 Gossypium hirsutum
TAAAATGAAAGCACCCTAAAAGTTGGGTGACCAACTAGAGAATTTACCTTTTTTATTTTTATTTGCATTCCCCACAAAATTTATAATTTATAATAGGGGTAAATATCAAATTTATAATGTGTAACACCCCGAACCCGAAACCGACACCGGAGTCGGACACGAGGTGTTAACTGACTTTAACCCCTTATAAAATTTATTTTCCAGACACTGCCCAATCTGTGTACCAGTCGTTTTAAAAATCATATCTTGAGTTTCGTAACTTGAAAATCAGTTTCGTGATTTTTCCCAGAAACTAGACTCATGTGCCCATCTATGTATTTTTTCTAGAATTTTTGGTCGGGCCAATTAGTACAGTTTATTAGTCAAAGTCTCCCATGTTGCAGGGGTCGACTACACTGACCTTTGCCCATTACGACTTGGATATCTCCCTGAACGGGGCTTCAATACTGATGCCGTTTGTTTCTATGAAAACTAGACTCAGAGAGGAATCTTTACATATATGGTACGACCCCTAATTATCTCTGGTTAATTTATAATAAATTTCCAAAGTCGGAGCAGGGAATCCAGAAACCGTTCTGGCCCTGTCCCACAAAAATCTGATTATCTCTTAATATACTGCCCATATGATCTTTTCGTTACTTCCTCATGAAAATAGACTCATCGAGCTTCGATTACATAATTTATTCATCAATTAATTCCACTCCTACTATTTTTAGTGATTTTTCAATCTCGTAACACTGCTGCTGCCAGCATCTGTTACGAAAGTAACTAGGTCCATTTCATGCCTACCCTTGATCCAACTCAATCGAACATTCGTGCCATTTTCGCATGGCTTAAAGTTTACATGCCAAAGTTCAAACACAACGTAATATCTTATACATGCCAAAATGTTCTTCTAGCCAACTAAGAAGAAAGTACCAAAACTTGCTATCCGGTGTGATGACTTCGATGACGGCTTGACCCCGCAAAAATAGATGAGTCCAAGCAACCTATAATGGGTGACAAGGAAACACCGAGTGAGTTTATAACTCAGTAAGTCATAAGCAATGCACTACCATCCATCAATAACATTATCACAAGAGGAAACAAAATGGAACGAGACAATTTACTCCATCCATACCGAACCATACCATAGTTCCTCCAACCTATCGATTCCGTTTCATATCAATTCATGCATTCACATTCCATATACTCATCAATAGGACATTGAGGCATTTTCATAAATCAATTTATTTTCGTTACAATCAAACGACTAAACGGCCTTTCACCCATCCTACGATAAATTTTATGTACGTGACTTCAAGTATATTGGTCACATAGGTTCAAACTTACCGAGCTCAACACCAAGTATAAGCATAGCACCTATTAGCCATGTACTCAAGACACTTACCCGATCCGCTGTCCGCGATCGACTCAATAGTGTCGCACACATAGTGTCCATAATGATTCACGAATGTATATTGAGTCCGCACACTCAGTGCTATATAATCAACTCGCACACTTAGTGCTACGTAATCAAATCGCACACTTAGTGCTGTACAATTTAATCCCGCGCACTTAGCGCCAATCTCATGGTCATAAATGGTTATACCCGTACGTTTAGTGCCGAGATCAACAACTCAGTACATCTTACCTCTTTTCATTCAACAATTTCATCATCACATACGTACATGCATATATATATGTATATTTATTCATTCCATTCAGCATCAATACATAAACATTATGACCATTTGAAATGATACCAACTACATGCTTAATGACTTACTTTATGTTGGGTAAAATAATTCCGAGTCGGCTACTCGATGACCTTCGATTTCCCCTTGTTGGACGCCTCTCCTTTAGGTTCTTGAGCTTAAATAAACAAATCAACTAGTTTAATTACCTTGCTAGTTATTTATAAAAATACACATATCATCCCAACTCGACACAAGAGTCAAATTCATCACTCAAACATTCACACCAATCTATTTGAATATTTTGGCCGAAACCCTCAATTGGCTATCATAGCCTTAATATTTCAATATAAACATGTATACATCAAAGGCAATTTTAAACACTTAACCCTTATACTCAATAATGAAACCAAACCGTATACCTAATTATTAAACACATCACTTCCAAATGCATGTATTAACTAACATATATCCAATCCACATGCCAAGTTACCATGAATAAATTAAACTTATATATATATAACCTTTCATACCCTTGTATCTAATGTCATAAGAATAGCCGAATGTCCAAATTAACCAAGCTTAAAGATTTAACCTTCAACACTTTAATATTCCACAACCTATTCTTCAAGGCTTCAAATATAAAGTGATTAACATTTATACTCTTATGCCGAATTAGCTAACACTTTTAATCCATAGCCGAATGTCATTAAACCTAAACCACCATGAAAATTTTACTTATCACCTCATACCTTATTATCAAATTGAACTAATTATGCTTATAAAAATGATATCAAACCGAAACCTTTTGATAATTAAGCCTCTAATTATTTATTTCAATTACCCAGACGAAATTTTCTCACATTTAACACTTATTTACCAACCAATTGTTGAAGACAAACAAAATCTCATTTCCTCCCTTGACAACCACAACCGAAAGCTCAAATCAACCTACTTGGCCAAACATCAAACCTCCTAACAATCAAAACTTAAGCCATGGAATGATTAGAACTTGAACTAACCATCTTCTTTATACAAAATTTTCCAAGGGTTTCAAGGTACTTACCTCTTCTTAATCCTCATCCAAACCGAACATAAGCAAGAGAACTCTTTCTTCTTCCTTTGATTTTTCGGTCAAGAAGAGCAAAGAGGATGAAGCCTTTTTTTTTCTTCTAGTTTCGGCAAAATGGGGGAGCAAGGATGAAACAACTTTGGTTTCTCCTCCCACTCCCATCATATTTTATTGTTCTTAACACAACATGTTGTCATAAACTTTTTATAATATGTTTTACCCATCACCATTTGCCTATCCACTTTGTCATGGCTGGCCACTACTATTTAGGGAGGGGAATTTGACATGCAAGTCCCCTTTTTCTTCCACATGCACTAATAGGTCCTCATGCATTGACCTATCACATTTTAAAATTTTCTCATATAAGTCCTATTGACTAAATTCACATGCAATCGACTAAATCGAAGCTTGAAATTTTCACACATTCATGATTACATATTCTAGACAATAAACATCACATTCAAACCTTTCGGTGACTCGGTTTAGCGGTCTCGAAACCACTCCCCGACTAGGGTCAATTTTGGGCTGTCACAACTCTCCCTCACTTAAGAAATTTTCATCCTCGAAAATCTTACCGGTAAATAGGTTTGGATATCGTTCTTTCATCGAGCTCTCGGGTTCCCAGGTTGCTTCCTCGATCCCGTGTTTGAGCCACAACACCTTAACCAACGGAACCTTTTTATTTCGCAACTCTTTCACTTCACGAGCTAGGATACGAATCGGTTCTTCTTCATAGCTCAAGTCAGATTGAATTTCAACTTCTGAGGGATTAATCACATGTGACGGATCGGATCTATAACGTCGAAGCATTGAAACATGGAAGACATTGTGCATCCTTTCAAGTTCAGGGGGCAAAATCAATCTATATGCAACCGGCCCCACTCGTTCGGAAATTTCGTACGGCCCAATGAATCTCGGGCTCAACTTGCCTTTACGGCCAAATCTGAGTACCTTCTTCCAATGTGACACTTTAAGAAACACTTTATCTCCCACCTGATATTCAATGTCCTTTCGTTTTAAATCCGCATACGATTTTTGACGATCTGTGGCTACCTTCAGACTTTCACGGATTACCTTTACTTTTTGTTCGGCATCTTTAATCAAATCAACTCCGAAAATTTTACTTTCACCAAGCTCGGTCCAAAACAATGGCGTACGGCATTTACGACCGTACAAAGCCTCATAAGGTGCCATCTTAATACTTGATTGAAAACTATTGTTGTAAGCGAATTTAATCAAAGGTAAATACCGTTCCCATGAACTACTGAACTCGAGGATGCAACATCTCAACATATCCTCAAGTATCTGAATTATCCGCTCGGATTGACCATCGGTTTGGGGGTGAAAAGCGGTGCTAAAATGCAGCTTGGTACCCAAAGCTTCTTGCAATTTCTTCCAAAATCGTGAGGTGAATCTCGGATCTCTATCCGACACGATAGAAATAGGTACTCCATGTAATCTCACAATCTGAGAGACATACAATTCGGCTAGTTTATCCAATGAAAGATCCGTACGCACGGGGATAAAGTGAGCCGACTTAGTCAGCCTATCAACAACAACCCAAATCGCATCCTTCTTACTTGCGGACAATGGCAGTCCGGACACAAAGTCCATTGTGACTCAGTCCCATTTCCACTCGGGTATCATGATCGGCTGAAGTAACCCTGAAGGCACTTGATGTTCCGCTTTCACTTGTTGACATATTAAACATCTCGAAACAAAGTCGGAGATGTCTCGTTTCATACCATGCCACCAAAACCGACGTTTCAAGTCGTTGTACATTTTCGTGCTCCCCGGGTGAATTGACATTCGGCTACAATGGGCTTCGTTCAGAATCATCGAAATAAGTTCCGAATTCCTTGGAACACACAAACGACTTCTAAACCTCAAACAACCATCATCATCAATCTGAAACTCCGATTCCTTGTTCGGAACACACTCAGCTCGTTTTGCAACCAATTCATCATCGACTTTCTGAGCTTCACGAATTTGATGAGTCAATAATGGTTTCGCTTTTAATTCAGCTACTAACACATTGTCAGGTAGAACAGACAAGTGTACATTCATCGCTCGCAAAGCAAACAGTGATTTCCGGCTTAAGGCGTCCGCAACCACATTAGCCTTTCCCGGGTGGTAATCAATGACAAGCTCGTAATCTTTCAACAACTCAAGCCAACGTCTTTGTCGCAGATTCAAGTCTCATTGAGTCATCAAATATTTGAGACTTTTGTGATCCGAAAACACATGGCACTTCTCACCAAACAAATAATGTCGCCATATTTTCAATGCAAACACAATGGCGGCTAGTTCGAGATCATGGGTCGGATAATTTCTCTCGTGTGGCTTCAATTGTCTCGACGCATAGGCCACAACTCGACCTTCTTGCATCAATACGCAACCCAACCCAAGTAGGGATGCATCACTATAAATGACAAACTCTTTACCCGATTCGGGTTGCACCAAAATTGGAGCTTCAGTCAAATGAGTTTTCAGTTGATCGAAGCTTTTCTGACATTTCTCCGTCCATTCGAACTTAACATCCTTTTGAAGTAGCTTCGTCATTGGTGTGGCTATCATCGAGAAACCTTTGACAAATCGTCGGTAATAACCGGCGAGCCCTAGAAAGCTCTGGACTTCGGTAACATTTCTCGGAGGCTTCCAGTTAAGTATGGCTGAAATTTTGCTCGGGTCAACTCGAATACCCGATGCGGATACCACATGACCCAAGAAGCTAACCTCTCTTAACCAGAACTCACACTTACTGAACTTAGCATATAACTGCTTATCCCGCAAAATTTGCAACACTAGCCTCAGATGCTCAGCATGTTCGGTCTCATCTCTTGAATAGACCAAGATGTCATCAATAAACACAACTACGAACCGATCCAAATACGGCCTGAAGATCCGATTCATCAAATCCATAAACACCGCAGGGGCATTAGTGAGCCCAAACGGCATCACTAAGAACTCGTAGTGACCGTACCTCGTTCTGAAAGCAGTTTTGGGTACGTCCGAATCTCGAATCCGCAACTGATAATAACCCGATCTCAAATCTATCTTTGAAAACACCGATGCTCCCTTTAATTGATCGAACAGATCATCAATACGCGGTAACGGATACTTATTCTTTATCGTCACTTTATTCAGTTGACGATAGTCAATGCACAACCTCATGGTTCCGTCCTTCTTTTTCACGAACAATACTGGTGCACCCCAAGGTGAGAAACTCGGTCGAGCGAAACCTCTATCCGTCAATTCCTGCAACTGAGCTTTCAACTCTTTTAACTCGGTTAGTGCCATACGATACGGAGCGATCGAAATTGGCGTAGTTCCAGGTACAAGCTCAATACCAAACTCTACCTCCCGAACAGGTGGCAAACCCGGTAACTCTTCAGGAAAAACATCCGGGTATTCACAAACCACCGGCACCGATTCGGGTTTCTTTTCTAACTCCTTGTCATCAAGTACATACTCGAGGTATGCTTCGCACCCTTTCCTTACATATTTCTGGGCCAACATTGCTGATATTACAGCTGGCAACTCCCTTAAGTCCGCAGACTCAACTCGGATTATTTCGTTATTTGCGCACCTCAAATCGTTAGTCTTGCTTTTGCAATTCACAACCGCATCATGCGCGGTTAACCAATCCAAACCAAGAATAACATCAAACTCGTCGAACGACAAAAGCATCAATTCGGCCGGAAAACAGGATTCTCGGATTATTAGAGGGCATCTCTTACACACTTTATCAACAAGTACGCATTGACCCAAAGGGTTTGATACTCGAATTACGAGCTCAGTAGACTCAACAAGTAGAGTCTTACTGGTTGCTAAGGTTTCGCATACATATGAATGAGTAGAACCAGGGTCAATCAATGCAATCACATTAGTATCAAAGAGAGTGAAGGTACCAGTGATGACGTCGGGGGAGGATGCCTCCTCTCGTGCGCGAATGGCATATGCTCTAGCAGGAGTACGGTTCTCGGCTTGATCGGCCGTATCAGAGGCCCCCCTCTGACTACCACCCCTGCCTCCTAAAATTCTCGGTGGTCTACCTCTAGATGTCACTCCACTAGGTCTTGCACCTTGAATCTTATTCTTCTCATCCAGCTCCGTGCAATCTCTAATGAAGTGGTCCTTCGAACCGCATCCGTAACAGGCCCTGCTAGTAGACTTGCCCCAACATTCACCTAGGTGTCGTCTTCCACATTGGGGACATTCAGGTTTCTCGTGACGATTATTGCCCACACTAGCTACCGAAGTAGCTCGGGAGCCCATCGATGGTCTTGCCCTGATGGAAATTCCCGCAGTCGCCCTCGACTTATTATTGATGGAAGTAGCTTTACCCGTCGATCTTTTACGATAATCTCTAGCTTCAAATTCAGCCTTCCTCTTCTCCTTTCAAAGTTCTTCCGCCTTGCAGGCTCGTTCGACTAGTGTTACGAATTCTTTTATTTCCAAAATACCCATTAGTAGCTTTAAATCTTCATTCAATCCTTCCTCGAATCTTTTGCACATAGCAACCTCATCAGCTACACACTCCCGGGCATACCTACTGAGTCTTACGAATTCATGTTCGTATTCAGATACAGTCATACGGCCTTGCTTGAGTTCCAAGAACTCCTTACGCTTCTGATCAATGAACCGTTGGCTAATAAATTTCTTTCGGAATTCCGTTTGAAAGAAGTCCCAAGTTACTCGCTCGTTCGGGACTATGGAAATCAAGGTCCTCCACCAATAGTAGGCTGAGTCTCGTAACAAAGATACAGCACATTTTAGACATTCGTCGGGTGTGCATGACAATTCATCGAACACCCGAATGGTGTTATCAAGCCAGAACTCGGCCCTTTCGGCATCATCAGTTACTATGGCCTTGAACTCCTCGGCCCCACGCTTCCTAATCAAGTCTACAGGTGGCTTACTCAGCCTCACAGGATCAGCGACTGATGGCATTACAGGCTCTTGGGGTGGATTATTCAAATTTGGGAATTGTTGGACAGCCGGGTTGGTTCGGGCATATTGCGCGACCCACTCATTCATCATGGTAAAGAAGGCTTGTTTAGCCCTCTCACCTTGATTATTCGCAGATGACTGAGGTTCAACAGGCGGCGTCCCTTGTGCAGGAGCAACCGCTACGCTCTCAACGTCATCCGCTAGGGTTCTTTCTTCACCGGGGTCCATTTACTAATCAAAACAAAAACATTTCAACCGTCAGAAGTCATCACACATTTAAACATTAACATTCGGCATGTATAGCTAGACTCATACGCGCTATGGTAGTCCTAGAACCAACTAAACCATAGCTCTGATACCAATCAAATGTAGCACCCCGAACCCGAAACCGACACCGGAGTCGGACACGAGGTGTTAACTGACTTTAACCCCTTATAAAATTTATTTTCCAGACACTGCCCAATCTGTGTACCAGTCGTTTTAAAAATCATATCTTGAGTTTCGTAACTCGAAAATCAGTTTCGTGATTTTTCCCAGAAACTAGACTCATGTGCCCATCTATGTATTTTTTCTAGAATTTTTGGTCGGGCCAATTAGTACAGTTTATTAGTCAAAGTCTCCCATGTTGCAGGGGTCGACTACACTGACCTTTGCCCATTACGACTTGGATATCTCCCTGCACGGGGCTTCAATACTGATGCCGTTTGTTTCTATGAAAAATAGACTCAGAGAGGAATCTGTACATATATGGTATGACCCCTAATTATCTCTGGTTAATTTATAATGAATTTCCAAAGTCGGAGCAGGGAATCCAGAAACCGTTCTGGCCCTGTCCCACAAAAATCTGATTATCTCTTAATATACTGCCCATATGATCTTTTCGTTACTTCCTCATGAAAACAGACTCATCGAGCTTCGATTACATAATTTATTCATCAATTAATTCCACTCCTACTATTTTTAGTGATTTTTCAATCTCATGACACTGCTGCTGCCAGCATCTATTACGAAAGTAACTAGGTCCATTTCATGCCTACCCTTGATCCAACTCAATCGAACATTCGTGCCATTTTCGCATGGCTTAAAGTTTACATGCCAAAGTTCAAACACAACGTAATAGCTTATACATGCCAAAATGTTCTTCTAGCCAACTAAGAAGAAAGTACCAAAACTTGCTATCCGGTGTGATGACTTCGATGACGGCTTGACCCCGCAAAAATAGATGAGTCCAAGCAACCTATAATGGGTGACAAGGAAACACCGAGTGAGTTTATAACTCAGTAAATCATAAGCAATGCACTACCATCCATCAATAACATTATCACAAGAGGAAACAAAATGGAACGAGACAATTTACTCCATCCATACCGAACCATACCATAGTTCCTCCAACCTATCGATTCCGTTTCATATCAATTCATGCATTCACATTCCATATACTCATCAATAGGACATTGAGGCATTTTCATAAATCAATTTATTTTCGTTACAATCAAACGACTAAACGGCCTTTCACCCATCCTACGATAAATTTTATGTACGTGACTTCAAGTATATTTGTCACATAGGTTCAAACTTACCGAGCTCAACACCAAGTATAAGCATAGCACCTATTAGCCATGTACTCAAGACACTTACCCGATCCGCTGTCCGCGATCGACTTAATAGTGTCGCACACATAGTGTCCATAATGATTCACGAATGTATATTGAGTCCGCACACTCAGTGCTATATAATCAACTCGCACACTTAGTGCTACGTAATCAAATCGCACACTTAGTGCTACATAGTCAAACTCGCACACTTAGTGCCGCATGGTCAATTCGCACACTTAGTGCATCATATTCATTTCGCACACTTAGTGCAACATAGTCAATCGCACACTTAGTGCTGTACAATTTAATCCCGTGCACTTAGCGCCAATCTCATGGTCATAAATGGTTATACCCGCACGTTTAGTGCCGAGATCAACAACTCAGTACATCTTACCTCTTTTCATTCAACAATTTCATCATCACATACGTACATGCATATATATATATGTATATTTATTCATTCCATTCAGCATCAATACATAAACATTATGACCATTTGAAATGATACCAACTACATGCTTAATGACTTACTTTATGTTGGGTAAAATAATTCCGAGTCGGCTACTCGATGACCTTCGATTTCCCCTTGTTGGACGCCTCTCCTTTAGGTTCTTGAGCTTAAATAAACAAATCAACTAGTTTAATTACCTTGCTAGTTATTTATAAAAATACACATATCATCCCAACTCGACACAAGAGTCAAATTCATCACTCAAACATTCACACCAATCTATTTGAATATTTTGGCCGAAACCCTCAATTGGCTATCATAGCCTTAATATTTCAATATAAACATGTATACATCAAAGGCAATTTTAAACACTTAACCCTTATACTCAATAATGAAACCAAACCGTATACCTAATTATTAAACACATCACTTCCAAATGCATGTATTAACTAACATATATCCAATCCACATGCCAAGTTACCATGAATAAATTAAACTTATATATATATAACCTTTCATACCCTTGTATCTAATGTCATAAGAATAGCCGAATGTCCAAATTAACCAAGCTTAAAGATTTAACCTTCAACACTTTAATATTCCACAACCTATTCTTCAAGGCTTCAAATATAAAGTGATTAACATTTATACTCTTATGCCGAATTAGCTAACACTTTTAATCCATAGCCGAATGTCATTAAACCTAAACCACCATGAAAATTTTACTTATCACCTCATACCTTATTATCAAATTGAACTAATTATGCTTATAAAAATGATATCAAACCGAAACCTTTTGATAATTAAGCCTCTAATTATTTATTTCAATTACCCAAACGAAATTTTCTCACATTTAACACTTATTTACCAACCAATTGTTGAAGACAAACAAAATCTCATTTCCTCCCTTGACAACCACAACCGAAAGCTCAAATCAACCTACTTGGCCAAACATCAAACCTCCTAACAATCAAAACTTAAGCCATGGAATGATTAGAACTTGAACTAACCATCTTCTTTATACAAAATTTTCCAAGGGTTTCAAGGTACTTACCTCTTCTTAATCCTCATCCAAACCGAACATAAGCAAGAGAACTCTTTCTTCTTCCTTTGATTTTTCGGTCAAGAAGAGCAAAGAGGATGAAGCCTTTTTTTTTTCTTCTAGTTTCGGCAAAATGGGGGAGCAAGGATGAAACAACTTTGGTTTCTCCTCCCACTCCCCTCATATTTTATTGTTCTTAACACAACATGTTGTCATAAACTTTTTATAATATGTTTTACCCATCACCATTTGCCTATCCACTTTGTCATGGCCGGCCACTACTATTTAGGGAGGGGGAATTTGACATGCAAGTCCCCTTTTTCTTCCACATGCACTAATAGGTCCTCATGCATTGACCTATCACATTTTAAAATTTTCTCATATAAGTCCTATTGACTAAATTCACATGCAATCGACTAAATCGAAGCTTGAAATTTTCACACATTCATAATTACATATTCTAGACAATAAACATCACATTCAAACCTTTCGGTGACTCGGTTTAGCGGTCCCGAAACCACTCCCCGACTAGGGTCAATTTTGGGCTGTCACATAATGGACTTTGATCAAATGTGTAATTTGATATATGAACTTATAGTTGGTACAATTATATACATGAAACTTGAATTGTGGTTAATATGTATACATAATACTTTGATTTTGATTCAATAGTACACATTTAAATAAATGATTACATAAATTAATTTTCGTATTGAATTAATATAATTGTTCATGTAAGCAATATATATCAATGTAAAATTGTGTTAATTCAATATTGTTGTTAGTAATTTGTAAAAATCAAATCAAATCAAAATTTCATGTATAAAATCACACAAAATCAAAGTTCATTTATGACATTACACATTGTATCAATGTTTATGTATAATTTTGATATTTATCCCTTTATAATAATTTATACTATTGCTTAAATATGTGATTAAGTTTATATCGTAAGTAAAATCAACACCAATTTAATCAAGGAAATTAGTAAAAAAAACCCTTTTTATATTTTAAATAAAATATATTATTAAAAGGTACTTTTGTCTCTTTCTTAAGATAAAAAAATAAAAAATTTGTAAATGTTGAGATTTGAACCTATGCCACTAACATTTATAAAATATTTTCTTTTATCACATCAACTAAAACTTTATCTTAATATTTTTATGCATTTCATTCCTTTTAAACAAATTATTTCACTCACATTATTTGTATATATTGATAATATTGTTGATTAAGTTAACATCGCAAGTCAACTTGATATTAACTTTAGAAAAATGATAACGTCATCATAAATAATTGAAGTACATTTACTATTTTTAAATATGATATATTTAATTATTTAAATTTCATACATATATTGCATGTGTTGTTATTATTATTTTTATATTTTATATTTTACTATTTATTATATTTTATTTTTAAACACACACTTTTATTCTAAATACGTAGTTTCAAAACATATATAAATGTGATAGAATTTCTAATATATATAAAAGCACATAACAATATCATTTATTATTCATTATATTCTATCATGCACATTATTCATTAAATTATTAAATTAATATGAAAATAATAATCTATTAATCTATTCCTAATTGTTATATGATAAAGATAAATACAAAAATATCTCATATATTATTAATTATTATATGAATAATAAAAATAAGGGATAAATCTCAAAACTATACACAACTTTTGATTTAATATGAAATTGATACATGAAATTTGATTTGGTGTAATTATACACATGAAAGTTTGATCACGATTCAAATATATACATGGAACTTTCATTTAATTCAATTATATGCATTTAAAATGTGACACCCCACACCCAACTCGATCACTGGGTTCGAATGCGAAACATCACATTCGTTGTTGAAGTAATTTAGACCACTATTATACTCACTAAGTAACAAGTTAAAAACAATTTTAGTAAAACCAATCCATAATAATAATTTCATTTTCAAAACTTTAAAATCAAGTTGAAAACATTTTTAAACGATATTTAAATGCCTAGAGGTGTTTCGGGCTAAGTACAAGTTCCGAAGGGTTTAAATGCATCAAAATAGTGTAAGAACCTAGCCAATGACCTAGTATCTGTACATGTGGTCTTAGGTATCGGTACTACCTCTATTACTGTACAAATTTGCATTTTGCCAAGCTAAGTATCGATACCTAGAGTAGAGATATTGAACCCTGGGTCTCTACAATAAAAAATCAACCCTATAACTATCTTGTTTTGGCACCTAAATGTACCTTATGTCAAATTACACCTATAAGGCATAAAAACCAAGTTTGAAACACATAAAATGCACACCAAAACACTTTCAAACATGCTTGACATAAACAAGCCTAAACAACATACAAATTCATCCATCATGCTAGCTTACTTATTGTCATAATGTGCTAAATTTTTCAATCTGTCTCGTACAAAGCATAAGTACTTTTTGATAAAAGTTTTTTGCTATACCACAAATCTGATCGATTTTGAAAATTTGTAAACTTTTGCTATAACTGTCCACATTTTGGCACCAAATTTGTCTACAAATCATGGCTCATTTTGTATCATTGAGGTCTAATATGGCTTGCAGAACCACATTAATGGAAAATGAATTTACGAGGATGAACCGTCTTCCAGATAGGCTTAATCACCATAGGTTTGGAACTTTCTCCAGTTTCCTTTAATCTTGAAGCTTTCACAAACACAATGGGATTTTCTTCAATAATCTTCTCTTTTAGTTGCAAAGCTAATCCTCCTCCTCCTTGATCGCTTTTTTCTATTGCATATGACTCATCAACCTTGTTGCTATTATTGTTGAATTTTTTGAGCATCAACCAATTGTTCCTTGATTTTCACTATGTTATTCACTTGTTCTGCTAGTAGTGCTTCTTTAACAGCCACTTTTTTGGTCAAACAACATTCTCATCTTTCAAATACTTATTTTCTTGAAACAGCTGAGTGTTGATCTCACATACTATTACCCATTTTCCTAACATCAACTTATAATTTTTTAGGAAGTCTTTATTAGTTCCACCACTTGACTCTATATCAGAATCCTCGTTGCTAATATTAGTAGTAAAAGAAATGAAGTTTTGGTGATCATCTTCTAAGTTAGATCCACTTGAAGAATCTTCATCACTTTATGTTACACAGTGATTCTTCTTCTTCTTCTTCAAAGTGTTAACACACTTATATTGGATGTGGCTATACCCTTGACAGTCATAGCCTTGCACTCTTTTTTTTATTGTCCTTCTTAGGTGAGTCTTTGAACACAATTCCCTTCAATTTTTTTAGAATGTTTGCACCAGCTTCAAACTTCTTGAATATCTTTAATTGTTTTTTGAAAGCTTTTCTAAAGTTTTAAGTGAGTAAGGCTATTTGCTTCTGTAAGCCTTTCAAGGTTGCATTTTAGGAAGTGGGCACTTCCTCGTTGACTTAAAAAGCAATGTTTTTGTCACATTTTCCGTTTCTACATATTTTTATCAAGATTCATCTTAAAGATTTGTAGATAACCAATGAATTCATCTATGACCAAATATTCAAGATTATAAGCCACCTTTATAGTAGTGACCTTAATGGAAATCTCTTAGGGGGAGACTTAAGCACCTTTCTCACAAGTTTGACATTTGAATATTCATTTCCTAATGCAAAAGCTTGGTTTGATAAGTCACATAATTTCGCATAAAATCCATCTATTGTCTCTGGCTTTTGCATCCTCAAGCTTTCGAATATCAAAGTCAGCATTTGCATCTTTAACTGGTTGATTGTGAAGGTTCCCTTATATGCTATTTCCAACATACCCCAATCATTCTCTACCACTATGCATCTGACAGTTCTTTTGAATTCATGTATATCCACTACACAGAAAATTGCATATAAAGCCTTTGAATTTACATTTTCCAACTTCTCTTCCTTGGTGTTCCATTGTATTTCTAGCTTTATAACTCTACCATTTTTATCATCCATCTTGGGTGCTTCCCAACTAGCTTACACAACATGCCAAGCTTTCTTATCGATCGACTTTATATAAGCCTTCATTCGTGCTTTCCAATAGGGATAATTGCCAACTTCAATCATAAGGGGGTCATAATGTGGATGAATAATCCATATATAGATCTTATTAACACTCTAGATCTTCACTAGCTAAAAGATAAAGTCATTGCTAAGAAATAATTTGCACCACTGAATTGGTGTTTGAGATGATAGGCACTCCTCCAAGCATTAAATAGAAAACAACAAACATACAACGCAGAAGAAGTTAATTACGCAGTTCAGTTTCCCTACATTTGTAGCCTAGATATATGAAAAATATGCACTTTGTTCAATAATTACATAGTAAAGCTTCTCAATCACTACTGTGATTGTTTTCCCTCACCTTTGTACTTTGAAGATACAATACTCTCACCACTAAGTATACCCCTTGTAAACACAACAAGTAAAACCACAACAAAAGCTTTTATTATCAAAATAACACTCTTACAAAGTTATTCTCACAATAATAGGTTAAGTGCCTAACTCTCCGTACAATATCTTAGACAAGCCTCTCAAATATATAGACTTTAATTTCAAGATTTGCTTACAATTGAAGATCTAATACAATCTTACTAAAACAACAATACCATAAGAGTAGTATAATACATAATAACATATGAAGAAAATATTGAATTTTGGACGCTCATCCAACTGAATCCTAATCAAATCTGAAGTCCATGATCCAAGGGATTACTTTAGGAAATTTTGGACCAAATCAATCACCAATATTTATATTCCCAAGCAGTATTATCTTTCATAATAGGCTAGATATTTACTATGTAATCAACATAGCCTAAATATAAGGTTCAATAAATTTCCAACTGAAAATTGTCTCCACACAAATTTCATGGGCAGAGGAATGGGCATTCCCTTTAGGACCAAATTGTCAATTTCATATTTTTCAACATGCTGATGTACCCTTATATTTGACACTTTTTTCTTGTTAATTCCTTTGTCTTGTGAATTTTTCACTACTTAATTGGTTGTATTTGATTTATTTCTTGTGTAGTGAACCCAATACTGGAAATGGCAACAAAAAGACGTAATCTGCAGTTTTTTTTTCTTTTTATTCTGTCACGGTTGGAGTCGTGGGCACGACGCTTATTCTGTCACGGCTAGAGTCGTGGGCACAACGCTGGGCATGACGCGGATCTGACGTGGCAAATCAGAAGTCAACACGGGGAATATTCTGGAAACAACTTATCTTGATCTATTGACGTGATTTGGGGGATTTTGAATTTCATTTTCATAATTTTATAGATATTATCTTATCTTTTTTTGATTAGTTTTCCTTGTTGATTTGGGAATTTGAAGCCTATAAATACCCACCTTTGGGTAAGGCTAAGTATCTCTTGTCTTTTGTTCTTATTGCTACTTTGCTTTCATTTTAATAAAATTTTCTTCTTTATTTTATTTCTACTTTACTTTATTTTATTTTATGTTTTTACATTATCAAAACATGTTAAGCATGATAATCAATATCATGTTTGGCTAATTTTTCTCAAGCCAAGAGCTAGTACGAATCAATTCCTCGCGTGAGAATTGAATATTGCTTAAATCCCTTCGGGATACATTTTCATCTTTCTGCTTAGATAGTTTGGTAATCGGCCTTACTAAAATTTTTAAACATTTTTCAAATCAAAAAGGATCCGTTGGTCTGGAATCGTTTAATTTTACAGTTGGGAGGAAGGATCGGCTTGTGGCATTTCGACTTCCTATGAACACTTTTAGCGGCGGTCCGCTAAGGAAAGACGAGATCGAAAATGATTCTTGATAAGACAACTTTCGAGTTGGGCTTTTCCTGTTTTAAAACTAAGTATTTTAATGGCGATAGACGTGGTAGATTTACTTAAGAATCGACTTTCGAAGATAGACTTGGGAAGATCGGTTACATGAGAGAAAAGCAAGTTACGATGGGTTGGGCCTCGTAGACTGTAACCGATATGAATCCCGGAGCAAAAATCTATTTTCGATGATCGTGGGAATTGACGTAACTAGCTCGAGGCGATTCTTATACTCGTGTTTATTCAACTTAATCTTTCATCTTCTTTATTTTATTGCTTTTATTTTAATACATCTTTCTTTGCACTTTTACTTGTTTATTTTATTTTCTTGTTACTTCTCAAATCACCTTTTTTTTTCCATTTCAGCTCCTAGGTCGAGAACAAGAAATTTAATCAAAAATTCCATTAAACTCCCTGTGGATCGACCCTCTTCCACTATTCTACCTTTTTATTTTTTTTGAAGAGGTTTATTTTATTTTGATAGGCAAAACGACGCTTGTCACATGCTCTTTTAATTAAGTTAGGATTCCATTATTGTGAGTGAAGTCATGCCATGCATAAGTCATGTACTCTATATACCAATTTCTGGCATACTAAGATGAGAGCATAGGTTTTTAATACATCAAAGTACATGAGTTACACACAAGGTTATCTACTTACTCAAGGTTTACATAAGTCACACAATAACTGCCACAAGTGAATAAATCCATAAATGATTCTAGGATAAATTCAATATGAGTCTACTTCAATAATTGTCAGTCCCTACAATCACATTTAAGTCTCTATTTTTTGTGAGTTAATCCAACTCTAATTATATCTCCCAAGTTAGATTTAAAGATGACATAATAGTCATAACATGAATCATTTGCTCAATTTGATTCTATACACTATTACTTACTAATATAAGTTGTCTTCTCGCATTATAATATAACCATATAATGCAACTTATTATTAGCTAAACCTTAGGTAATCAATGAGCTAATTTTTGCTTATTCATTTTACTTTTCATGCAAAAATCGATGAATTCTATCGCATAAAGAATATTAAATGAACATTTGGTAATTTTATTTATTCAATTACTTCTAAAATAATTACTTATTATAAAATCACAGCAGAAAGGAAAACCTTTGCAATATTACTCGTTAATATGCAGTTTTGATTTATTAATTCATATATCCTATGTGGAATTTTTTTTCCATTAGGGCATATATTCCATTAACACATTGCCTAAGTTTAATTTGCCCACTATGCAATAACAGTATGGGAGATGTAAATAATGTTTTTAGGGACAGTGTGGGTATACCTCATCTATAGTACTTGCTAGGCTTTCTGGACTATTCTTCATTTATGGAAGATGATTTTGAACTCTACCTTGCAACACCCCATACCTAAGCCGATCACTGGGTCTGAGCTACAGAATGCCACCATCATTTTCGGAGCAACTACGATCGATTACATACAAATTTCATCATTAATCATTTAGTTATAAGTATTACAAGCTTAAAACATGATGTATAATCAGTTTCGGGTCATATACGAGCTTACAAAAGCTCAATACTATCTCAAAGTCAACCAAGACTAAATTGAAAAGTTTTTAAAATATTTCAGGTGAGTGTTATGACTTCCAGGACTTGGTGTCACAGCATGAAAGACAATAGTCAAACTTCCCAACTTGAGGCCCAATTTTTAAATCGTACAAACTAAAAAAGAGTTTGTGTTGTGACCTCAAGCAGGAGATGTCACGATGAAGAGGGTAATGTTGTGACATTTAGGGTGTGAAGTCTCGACTTTGGAAACAGACCACTAAGTTTCCATTTTACCTTAGATTCAACCTAACATGATTATCATAAGATGGCCTCAAGGCCCTAACAAAACATTTGTTAGCTCAAATAATTAAACAAAAAATGCCAAGAGGGGAGTGAATTGGCTTTTAAAAAAATTGTGAAAGTTAGAGAGAGGATAGAAAAATTTGACACAAGAATTTAGAGTGGTTCAGCCCCAAATACCTACTCCACTACCTTAGCTTTCCACTACTAAGGATTTTCCCAAATTCACTAATTTGATAACCTTTGAGGACAAGGTTTAACCTTACAAACTCCCTTAAGGTTTCTACCCCAAACCTTAAGACACAAACCCTCCCAAAGAGATATAAAGAAGCAAACAAAGAAATAATCCTTACAAAACCAATATGTCTACAAATTAGACTCAATTAAAATGAAACACACTTGAGCAAATAGAATGGAAATAAAGCTAACAAGTTTCTGAAAGAAAAGAATTGAAATATTTGACACAAAGGTTGTTTTGATTGATATTTAAGCTTGAATATTCTCTCTTGGTTCTTGTAGGATCTTTGGAAGTTGGAATTTATACCCCCTAATTGATTTCCAACCGTTGTGGTTGTTGGTGATATGAATAGAGATGTTGGGGATGTAAAAACTAGTGCATTTAATTCAACTACAATAGCAAGTATCAATACCACATAAAATGGTATCGATATTTTTTTGCATTAAATGCAAAATTCTGTGACCGTTGGAGCTTAAATATTGATACTAGACAAATTTTACCAATACCATAGGAAAGGTATCGGTACTGTACTGACACTTAGCTGAATTTGTGAAAAATAGAATGTCAATTTGGTATTGTCTTTAAGAGGGGTATCGATATGTTAAAAATTATCGATACTTTTTGGTCTAGAGATATACTGACTTGTTTGAAAAATAGTTTGACTAGTTAAAAGAATTTTTACTTGACTAAAATCATTTTAACTTGATTTTAAGTTGGTTCAGAAAGTTTCTAATAGTTTAAAGTAATGATTGAAAATTTTCATCTCTTAACTTTCATTTGAGAAATCATTTTGTCAATTTTGTTCAACTTTAACTTTTATTCAAAAAAACTTTAATTTGTCATATCAAAACATATTATCAAATAAAGCTTAATTTAAAAACCTCCCCCTTTTTGATATAACAAAAAAATGGTAAACTTGTTTTTGATTAAACTGCTCCCCTTTAATAAAAGTCATTTTCAATTTAAAGCTTAAAAAAAATTGACATAAATTCAAAAGTTAACATTCATTTTTACTTTGAAGAAAAATGGTCACATAATTTGCATAACATAATATTAATCAATTTACCTTGACTTTCTCCCCTTTTTTATAAAAAAAATCAAGTAAAGCTTGAGGAGAAAAAAGGGTTAGTTCAAGATAATATAAAAAAATAAAGACTAAGTGAAATAACATGTAAAAAAACACCAAAGTATCTTATAATACTAATAAAAACATCAAGGTTCAACAAGCCATAGACTTAGGAAATAAGCAAAGCTAATAGTGCAAATTTTATGAACAATGATATGAAGATGTGTGACAGCCCTAAAGTGACCCTAGTCGGAAAGCGATTTCGGGACCGCTAAACCGAGTCACCAAATTATTTGAATATGATATTTATTGTCTAAAATATGTGAATATGAATGTGTGAAAGTTTTAAGCTTTGATTTAGTCAATTGCATGTGAATTCAGCTAATAGGACTTATGTGTGACACTTTTGAAATGTGATAGGTTAATCTATAAGGATCTATTAGTGCATGTAATAAAAGGGAGGACTTGCATGTCAATTTCCCCCTTAATTTAGTAATGGCCGGCCATGACAAGAAGGGTGGACAAATTGTTATGGGCAAAACATGTCATAAACATGTTATGTTAGTGATTTATGTTAGGAAAAATAAAATAAGGAGTACGGGCAATAAAATAATAATGGGAAGGTAAATGATGATGAAAGAAAAAAAAAGAAAGAGGTCATCATCCATGTTTCTTCCTAGCCGATTCTAAAGAAAAAAAAGAGAGAACAAGAGCATTCGGTGATGAAAACAAGTTGTGTTCTTTGGTTATTCTTGGCCGAATTGAAAGGAGGAAGAAAGGAGTGAAGCAATCGGTCATCTTAGGTCAATATTAAGGTAAGGAAGTTGATACTAGTTCTTGAAATCCTAGTTGATATTGAGTGAGATATCAAGTTATTGTTGGTAACCCATGTTGAAATTGTGATTTTGGAATAAGTAAGGTTTTCGGCTATGGAGATTAATAAGGGTGATGGTTGTGTTTCATGCTAAATCTAGATGAACAATGGTAGTTTGCTTACATCTTGATATTTATGAGATCCTTTCTTGGTTCTACCTTAGATCCATAAGTATGATTTATGCTTGTTATGTTACTCATGGTTAAAATGATTCGGCTATGGTTCATATAAAAATAAGATATACATGTGAATTTGGTTATTATATTTGGCTAATGATTTATTCTTGTGAAGTATAAATTTGTAACATGAATTGAGTTGGAAGTTATTACAATGTACTTGTGCATTCGGGTATATGATGAAAATATATGAGGTGGTTATAATCAACTTTGTGATTCGGCTCTTGCACATATATATATATTTGCACATGATGTATTGGTATGACATATCTATTATCTCAAGGTATATATTTATATATGTATAGATTCATTTTTGAGTCTAGTTTAATTAGAAACAAACGACATAAGTATTGAAACCCTGTACAGGGAGATATATAAGTCGTAATGCATGAAGGTCAGAGCAGTCGAACCCTGAAACAGGAGAGAATTTAACTAATAAACTGTACTAATTGGCCTGATCAAAATTTCTAGAAAAAAATTGTAGATGGATATATGAGTCTAGTTTCAGGGAAAATTTACGGAATAAGTTTTCGAGCTTCGGAACTCGAGATATGATTTTAAATTGGCTGTGATGCAGTTAGCCAGCATGTCTGGAAATTTAAAAATGAACCATGTAAGTCAATGAAATAAGTTCGTAAATACCTCGTGTTCGACTCCGGTAACGGTCTCGGGTACGGGGTGTTACAAGATGCAAACTTAAAAATATACTCTAATCATCATCATGAGGAGAGAAAGGAGGTGTTGAAGGAAAATGAATGAAAAGAGATGCCATTTGCATCTCTAATGTCGACAGCTGAGAGTTAACCTTATCTTTATGAGATCTAACTTTATCTCTAAGTCCTCGAACATCATTTCTCAAATAGTGTAGAGCATTGAGGATGGTAACATTAATCTCAGACGAAGGTTGAGCAGCTTGAGAGAAAGATGCCACAGGAGGAACATGCTCGGGTACCAAAATGCATTCAAATGTGCCTTCGACGTTGTCATCTTCATTTGTAGTCGGATGACTACTCTTGACCCATTCACCGAAGTTGAAATCATAATGATAACTGACATGGTGAAGTGCCCCATAACTAATAGGCTGATTAGAAGAAATGGAGGTGTCTCCAAGGGTACTAACGCTTACATAAGTGCCATAGGAAAGGGTGAGTTTTGTATTCATCGCCCTCCTAATAGCCTTAGTGATGTCATTGAATGTAATAAGGGCTAGGTTGGGATGCCTATCGAAATAGACAAAATCAAGCCACCAATAATCAGTGTTACGAATCTTGGCAAGTTTCTTGATAGGACGTAAGTTCCAAGTGATCATCAAATGGAGAATACGATCATGGATATTGAGTCCGAATGTGAATCTGGACTCAATGAAAAAAGTGGGATTGAACAATCTTTTTTTGTTGGAGTTGCCTTCGGGAGATAAATGAAGCAAATTTCCAAACTCTTTCAATGTTAGATGAATGAGAGTGTTCATTAAAAAAGATGCAATGGTAATAACAGTATCGCTGAACTCATCATGTTCGTGTTTAGCGTTAAAGAAAAAAGCTCAAACAAGATTGTACAAAGTTAGTGAAGAAAATTTAAGAAAATCCATCCAATCCTTATTTTGAAAAATATAAATATAAGCAAAATTTATCCCTTCTAACATGGCTACATCTATCTTTCTAGACTCCCATACCTGTTTTGATAAAAAATTCCCATCGAAACGTTCACATAACACATCAGAATGAAAAAACTCATTGAAAGATGATCTAAGACGACTAGAAGAATTTGAAGATGATGCACCAGTTTTAGGATGTTTCTTAGGGCCATACTAAAAACCTAAGCACTAAAGATGCACTAAGACACAAAAAATTTTGTTTAGGGATTTAACAAACACTTGGTGTGCAAAGGTTTTGAAACGAAATGTTAAGAAAAGTTTTAGAAATAGGATACCCCTACAATAAAACACAATATATATAGTTCAAATCCTCCTAATAACTCATCAAAAAGCAATATTTCAACCTACATTGCATAAAATCAAAATGAAAATTTTAGATTTTACCTCAAAAGCGTTGAAATATTGAAAACCTTGAGCAATGTTGCTGAAATCTTGATGCTAAGGTGTTAGGAAGGATTTGAATGTCAAGATTTCATAAAAAAATTAAAGTTTTTGACAAGATTTGAGGCTTGGATAACCTCTTTGTGAAACTTATAAAACCTTATTGGATGACCTCTTATTTAAAACAGTGACCTCTTATTTAAAACAGTGACCTCTTATTTAAAACATACTCTTTTAAATTACATTTAAAGACTAAATCTAAATAAACAAATATGGTACTTAAACATAAAATATTACAAAATTACAATAAATCAAATAAATATACTTAAACATAAAATATTACAAAATTACAATAAATCTTTCTTAAAAAAACCTTCTGATAATTACAGATTCATTAAAATAAACTCCTATAATACACCACCCCAACAACACTTTATGCATAATAGCCCGATATGTCTCTTCCTTGGCGTAGTCCTGGCACTGTCCTTCCAGGCGCAATCTTTTAACATAGAAACTTCAAACATAAAAACAACATAAATAAGTTAAGAGAACTTAGTAAGCTTTATCATAGAATTACCTTGATGGATACTTTCTATTTTCATAGGAACTCCTATATGCCAACATTTCTTCTAAACCATTTATTTTGAATAGGTATTGCTACAGTTATAGCTCCTTATCTGCCAACTATCATACTCTTATCATACCCATATCTTCCTTATCTATCTAACTGAATATCCTTCCAGAGATTTCAAAAATCTCTTTTTCACGTATGTGCTTCTCTACAAAACATGCCCACAGAGCCCACCTCAAACTAACCCTACCTTAACACATACACTTATCTCAAATAGTTGTTCACAAACATTTATCATGGGTAGATACATATACGTTTAAGGAATACTTTCACAGACAATTTACTGCATAGAACTATACTGATAAGGTACTACATAGATCATTCAGATAACTTCCATTCCATTTTACTCCAGAACCACAGACTCTCAAATAATCAATAATCAAATTTCATATGGTTTTAGACAAAGTCATTATACAACTCAAACAAACCATATTCCATACAACTCTAATTCAACCATTTCATAACACAATAAAAGCCACATTGTCCCTTTCTTAAGTCACACATTGCTACGAATATATCCATCTCCAACATTATCAGACCATCATGATGAATACCTTTATTAACATACAGACACACAATTATTTTTCAAAACTTATTCATTAATTTTACAGATCTTACTCCACCCTTAACCCTGAGCATGTCAATATCTTATCATAGCCATACATTATTTAAGAATCAATAGAATTTATCCATAATTTACCATAAAAACATATATACACAACTAATCAGACATTAGATTATGCCACAAAGGGAAAATAGAATACGCCATAAAGGCATCATACAGAACCTTGTGTTTGCTATGCTGACGGACTGCACAGAGGATGCCATGATTTCTTCTTTATAAGCTTAAACAGAATTTTATGTATTGTGATCTGTCATTTTGATTTACACATTATCAAAGGCTTCACCATGAACAATATATACAGAAATATCATATCATACCATGGGACTTAACAACATTTTCCTACACACATTCATGTATCCTACTGTGCCATTCCGGTTTCATCTTACTAAAGGCTACACTATGAATGGTTTCAAATCATACCAAGCCATAGATCATAACCACATGGTCTTTCATTTCTTTTCATATTGTGGCTTGCCAATTTGGTTAGCACAATTGCTATCATACCAGAGGCATCATAAAAGGGACCTTCACATGGTATTCACTTGCCTAGATAGGTTAGCACTTTTGACCATTTTACACTATTCTTACATCAGAATTCACCTGTATGCTTACCAATCATCACTTTTTGTTACAGAATTTTTATACATATCAATATAGCACACAACTCATCCGTACTATACTCATACTATTACCATTTATTGCAAATATCTTCTACCATACATATATACTTGAACATTACACATAGTAGAGTCAGGGTTGAGACTCACCTCCACTCACCCACAGTAATTTGAAGCTCCCGACACAATCATCCATCATGAAGTAGTAACAACCACTGCTTAGAGAACATAGAAACACTATTAAAAGCATATTTGTATACAACTTACCATCACCTCACACACTTACAATCCCCATGCAAAGCCTTATACTTACTCCTTACTATTCATACACTCCTTATAAACTTACTCTTTCAGAATTTAACATGTAAAATTGTAATACTTACCCAGAGATTGAATAACCACTAGTTAAACCAAGAATCTAAGGTTCCGGTACAAGGAAGAAGAAATGAAATTGGTTCCAAAAAAGACTCAAAGAATAAAATTTTGGATCAAGAAGGAACTCCTCTCAGAACCTTTATGTCACATATATAATCCAATCTCCCTTACAGACATTCAACAACTGTCACTTAAATTCAGAGCTTGTCTTTCTTATTGGCTTATAGACTCCAAAAGAAACATAAATAAAAATCATGCATAATAAATATTAAAACAATCAATTCAGTTGGTTCCTAACCAAGCACTTCACAACCCAAGGAGAACAGTGCTAAGACAAACTGGGTGTATTATATATTTGGCAATAAATCATACTGTAATTTACCTTTTTGTCCTGCTAAAACCTTTACTTTTTGGCTAATCAGAATAATCTAAAATAAAATTTCCACTTAATTACTCGGTGTATACTATGCACCTACAAGCATGCACCGAAAGAAATAAATGGACGAATTACAACTCACCAAACACAAGTTCTTTCACTACTATATGCCTTATCTTTGAACTCGTCTAAACTGGGGTGTGACATGCTAGACAAATAATGTCAAAATAGATCAATCAACCAAATAAAAACTTCCTCTATCTTATTGCATATGAGAGCCATGAACACCATATTATCATGCTTTTTCAAACAATTTCAACCCATAATTTTTTTTTGAAAAACATCAAAGTGGAAGAATGTATAGAAACAAATTCAAGGTAAGATGGTAATACCTAACTCTCTCTTAAATGTCCAAAATCTTTCTTTATCTAAAGGTTTTGTAAAACTGTCAGCTAATTGGTTCAAAGTGTCAACAAATTCTATAACTACATCTCATTTTCTTGAACATGATCTATAATGAAATGATGTCTAATTTCAATGTGTTTAGTCCTAGAATGTTGGATGAGATTTTTAGTAAGAAAAATTCCACTAGTATTGTCACACTTGATAGGAATGGTATCTATATCAATTCCATATCCCATAAGTTGTTATTTCATACATAAACTTGAGCACGAACTATTGGCAAAAATATATTCTGCTTTGGTGTTAGAGAATGCAACACTATTTTTTTCTTTAAAAACCATAATATGAGCGCCTAGGAATTAACTAGTTTGCAACCTCCAAATCTGGATCTGATAATGCATGCAAGCTAAAGAATGCACTTTAGAATACTAAAGACTTAAATTATGAGTGTTTTTAAGGTATCTAAATATTCTCTTAAGGGCTTTTATATGTGATTCCTTAGGACATGATTGATATCTAGTACTCGAGCAAACATTAAACATAATATCTAGTCTACTTGCATTATGATAAAGTAAAGAACTAACCATAGACCTATATAATTTTAAATCAACACATTTACCTTCTTCATCTTTGTCAAGCTTTACAGAATAGCTCATTGGTGTAGCTTGTGGTTTGAGATTGTCCATCCCAAACTTCTCGAATATTTCCCTTGTGTACTTAGCTTGATTAATGAAGATGTCATCTTTCCTTTGCTTTAATTGCAGTCCCAAAAAGAAGTTTAGTTTTCCCATCATGCTCATCTCAAATTCATCTTGCATTAACTTTGAAAATTCTTGACAAAGAAGATCATTAGTAGATACAAAAATAATATCATCAATGTGACAGCCCTAATTTGACCCTAGTCGAAAAGTGGTTTCGGGACCACAAAATCGAGTCACGAAAATAATTAGATGTTATATTCTGTGCTTATTATATGTGAAAGTGCATGTGTGAAAAATTTCATGCTTTGATTTTGTCATTTGTATGTGAAATTATTAAATAGGACTTATGTGAAAATTTTTGAAAATGTGATGGTTAATTTGAAATGGCCAAATAATTTATGGTGTAAAATAGGTGGATTTGTATGTCAAATTTTCCATTTTAATTTGTAGTGGCTGGCCATAATGATGATGAGAAGCAATATATGCATTATATATTAATATTATAATAGTTAATGGCTTAAATTATGAAATAAAAATTAATTAAAATAAGAAAAGATGATAAAAAGAAAAACAAAATGTTTTGGTTCATCTTCTTCCTTAGCTTAGCCGAATCTTAAAGAAGAAAAGGGGAGATAGCCATTCGGTCACCTTTGAGTTGGAATTAAGGTAAGTAATTCATGTTAGTTTTTGAGATTTTAGCATAATTTAAGCTAGTTACTAAGTCCCTTACTTAGCCCATGTCAAAATTTTGAATTGTGTGGTGATATGTGTAATCGACTATGGAAGAATTTAAAGGGAATGGTTATTGTCTTCATGTTTTAATGAGTAATTGTAGATGAGTGAAGTTTGAGCTAGCTAAATGTTCATATAGGTGCATTAGATAAAAAGGTGAAATCAGCTTGTGTGTATGTATAGTTGCCGAATGTGAATTTAGATAACATTGAGTAATGTTGCATTTTAAAATGATGAAATGGAGATTTAAGCTTGATAGAATTTTGTTAAGAATAAATGAAAGAATATGTGTATTCGGCTATGGATGTTTGGATAATAAATTAGTGTGGATGCCTTGATGAGTTATGCTCAAATTATAAGTTGAATTTAAAGCTTGTTAAATTTGCTCTTAATATTTCCGGAGAAGTTACTTAGTTAAGCTTGTTAAATTTTCTCTAAATATTTCCGGACAAGTTACTTAGTTAAGCTTGTTAAATTTGCTCTTAATATTTCCGGACAAGTTATTTAGTTAAGCTTGTTAAATTTGCCCTTATTATTTCCGGATAAGTTACTTAGTTAAAGAAAATTTTAAAGTACTTAGTTAATTGATACTAGGTTAATGGTGTGTGTATAAATTAATATAAACTTTGTATAGGTACTAAAGGTTGTAGATGAATTCGGCCTTGGGAGAAATTTTGGTATAAAATGCTTGAATGTTAACAGGTTATTGCTTTAATGACCGAATGTGTCAATGGCTAATGCATGGACTAGTTGATCAATATATGTTAAAAGGGAAACGTAAATAAATACCTATTTGATGAGCTATATATATATATTCAGCTATATGGTAAAGATATATATATGAAAATATGATAAGCCTTATGAGTTTTGTGTTTGTGTATGTGAACTAAGTATACAATGAATATTCAGCTATAAGCTAGCTTGATGGGACCTTAATAAATTAAATTTTGTTTTAATTAGCTTAAGAGCTTAGAGAACCAAGGTTGGATAGGGGAAAAGAGAAAGTGGTTGAATAGCCGAACCGAGACTGTTCGAAAATATATTCGAGGTAAGTTTTAAGTAGTTAAATATATATATAATATTCGACAATGACATGACAAATTATGAGAATTAAGTATTACTTGTCATATATGTATATGGCCGAATGGCAATTATAATAAAAGTAAAATGTGATACGCTTTCATGATCAAATGATAGTGTCAGATGAATTTGAGTAAGATGTTACGTGTAAACTATCAAATGTTGAATGTGAGTGATGAAATGAGATAAAAGTGAATAAAATGTAGGATGATATATTCGAATAATGCTTGTACCCAATTTGGTGCGATTGCGTTATATGAAACTTATTGATTTGAATATCGCACAGTATTATTCGGGCCTTTGAGCCTAGCAGGCTATAATGCCCGTGAGATACTATTCGAACCTTTGAGCCTAGCAGGCTATAATGCCGGTGAGATACTATTCGGGCCTTTGAGCCTAGCAGGCTATAATGCCGGTGAGATACTATTCGGGCTTTTGAGCCTAGCAGGCTATAATGCCGGTGAAATGATATCGGGCTTCGAGCCTAGCAGGCGAAATGCCGGTGAATGAATTCAGGTTTTTAAACCTAGCAGGCTGAATGCTGATGATTTGATAAAAGTCTAAAACTAAGATACCTCGTGTTAGAATGACAAAAGAATACATTTAATACGTTAAGTTGGCCAAGTACGTATTATGTATTTATATGTGAGTATGATTTGAATTGAATCATAAGTGTATAATGTGATACATATGTAAATAAATGTTATATCTATATCTATGATCATGATACATTCGGTCAAGGTGTGAAAATATGCGAAAATATTCGATTTATTTATGTCATATTAATTCAGATTAAGTGAAATTAGAATGCTAATTGTGCATTATGTGCTTGTGTATATTCGGCCAAATGGTAATATATCTAGAAAATGACCTCTTGAGAAATTGAATAATTGATGTATAATTGAGTTTATTTGTTGCACTGCTTAAAACTTACTAAGCTTATGAAAGCTTACTCTGTTTGTTACGTTTCTCTGTTTTATAGATTGTTGACTCCAGTCACCTACTCGGAAAGGGATCGTCAGCAACTTGTCACATTATCTATCATTTTGGTATTAATATGTTTTGAAGCTAGTATGGCATGTGTAGAATAGACTTAGGTGAATGGTATTTTTTGAGATGTTGTTGTATATGGGCCATGCGAATATGGTATCTTTTGAATGTTTGTATAAAGTTTTTGAATGCATATAAAAGTTAATGTTGTTATATCAATGTGATTGTACAAATGTGATATTTTGGGTTGGTAACACTTCATAACCCATTCCGACGACGGATACGGGTTATAGGGGTGTTACAATCAACATATATTTGAACTATTAATAAATCATTGTCTTTCCTTTTAATAAAAAGTGTTATGTCAACCTTCCCTTTAGTAAAACCTTTTTCAACAAGATAATTTGATAATCTTTCATACTAAGCTCTAGGAGCTTGTTTCAAACCATATAAACCTTTTGAAAGTTTGAAAACATTGTTTAAAAATTTTGAATCTTCAAAATCGGGTGATTGTTCAACATATACTTCTTCATTTATAAAACCATTTAGAAAAGAACTTTTTACATCTATTTAATATAATTTAAAGTCATTAAAGCATGCAAAAGCTAAAAGCATCCCAATGGCTTCCATTCTATTTACGAGTGCATATGTTTCATCATATTCTTTCCTCTTGAGTGTAACCTTGAGCACCAAGCTATCCTTATTCCTCACTATGTTTCCACTCTCATCTAGCTTATTCCTAAAAACGCACTTAGTACCTATAGTAGATTTTTCACTAGGTATTTCAACAATAGTCTACACTTTACTTCTCTCAAATTGGTTTAACTATTCTTGCATAGCCAATACCCAATATTCATAATTTAATTTTTTTTGGTTTTTTAGGCTCAATGTATGAAATAAATGCAAGATAATTACATGTATTTCTAAAATAAGATCGAGTGGTTACCTCTTTGGATAGACCTTCGAAAATCTTATCATTCTTCCCATAGTTTAACTCTTTTGGATCAGTGACTTCCATATCCTCTACTGAAAGCTCATTTAGAGTTATCTTCCCACTTGATGATTGATCAAATTTATTATTATTGTGAAAAATTTACGCATCATCATCAACAATACAAGACTCCTTTCTAGGAGGAAGGTTAGAGTCATAAAAAACAAGATGTATAGACTCTTTTACTACTAATGTTCTTTTCTTAAACACTTGAAAAGCTTTAGAATTTAAAGTATAATAAATAAAAATTCATTTATAACTTTTTGCAACAAATTTACCAAGATTGTCTTTGTCATTGTTTAAAACAAAGCACTTGCATCCAAAAGGATGAAAATAGATAATGTTAGACTTTTTATTTTTTGAAAAGTTCATATGGAATTTTCTTTAAAATAGACTTAATCATTACTTTATTAACAATATAACAAGCGATGTTTGTAGCTTCTGCCCAAAAATATTTTGGTAAATTGCTTTCACAAAGTATGGTTCTAGCCATTTCTTCTAAAGTTCTATTTCCCCCCTCAACAACTCCATTTTTAAGGGGTTCTAGGTGTAGAAAAATTACGGCTAATTGCATTTGAGTTGCAAAAATTTTCAAAACCAAGATTTTGAAATTCGATTCCATGGTCACTTCTAATGCTAGTGATAGAGTAATCTTTTCATTTTGATTTGTTTTTGAAAATGTAATAAATTTTTCTAAAGCCTCATCCTTAGTACTTAAGAAAATAATGTAACACCCCATACCTGTATTTGATGCCGAAATTGGGTACGAAGCATTACCGAACTTAAACTCAAACAAACATTCAAAATTGAGACATGAATTTCCACTCAAATTTAAAACTTTTCAAAAATATTCATATCATCCCTTAAACGAGCCTACAAGGCCCAAAACATGCATTAAGAGTGGTTAGGGACTAAACCGAGAACTTTAAAAAACTTACCAACACTTAAAAATTTTTTCATCAAAACAAGGGTCACACGCTTGTGTGGCTTTAGGACATACCCGTGTGGGTAGGCCGTGTGGACACACACGCCCGTGTGCTTAACCTGTGTAACTCTCTGTTTATGACGTCATCAACAAATTGAAGTCACACGCCCATGTGCTTAGGCCGTGTGGGCGATTTAATTTCCATAATTTTTCATAAAATAGGTGCAGACTTCACACGCCCTGGGCACACACTCAAGCTCCTAGGTCATGTCCTTCACACATCTGAGACACATGGCCGTGTCTCTACCCGTGTAGACAAAATAAGGCTACTTATAAGCCATTTTGCCACCCTTACTAGCACCAACCTACACCACAAAAAGCAACACCAATCCAAGCATATACCTACAACCAAATCAACCACAAACAAGATATCAATACATCATTTGCACTTACTAACATTTATCATGCATAAACATCACATACTTTCCTTTCCATTCATGCCAAATTTCATCTTCATGATAAGGATAATCACATAAATATGCCAATGACCCATAAGAATAATATTAGCCAACTTCGAATGGCCATATGCAAAATGAATCATTAACCATTACAATGTCAACACCCTTGGCTAAACCAATATGACACGTAACAAAATGAGCAAGTCCTTATACATGCCATACTCAAAATATTGAAACCTTGTATACCCAAAAAATCGTTTAATAGTGTGAATTAGGCTCCGACGTTTCTCGATCTCTGAGCTAGCTTTGCGACACTATAAGGAGTGGAAAAAAATGGGAGTAAGCTTTTAAAGCTTAGTAAGTTTGCATGCAAATAATAAGCAACATAAATCATACATTAATTGTAACATCCCGAATTAGGGTCTAGTCAGAACAGTGATTTGAGACCACAAATCTAAAATAAAAATAATTATTTGATGATTATTTGATGATCCATGATATGATATCATGCTTGTGTGAAATTTTCATGAAGAAATTTTATGTCTAAAATGTCCAATTTGAAGTTAGAGACTAAATTGAATAAATTGCAAAACTTGAGTTCTAGAAGCTTTCAGTATGAAATTGCTATGGATTATTAATTAGAGGTCCTTAAATAGTAATTTTACCAAGTTCTAAAATTTTGGACAAAAATGGGCATAAATAGGAAAAATTTGAAAGAAAAGCCTTAATGGCATTTTGGTCATTTAGTAATTAAAAGAATAAAAAGGGAAAATTCAAGAAAAATTTGCTCATCTTCTCCATGCCATAGCTGAAATTCTAAAGGGTTCCATAGCTAGGGTTTTTCAACTTTTCAAGCTCAATAGTAAGTACATCCTAGCCCCATTTTTGATGTTCTTTATGTTTTTGAGATCCTTAAAGCATGATCTAGCTATTTCTACCCTTATTTTAAGCTAGGGTTCATGTTCAAAAACTTACCCATGTGTGACATGCATGTATTTTGATGTTTAATGGAGGAATATGAAAATTTGATGTGTGTTTAACATTTTTTACTAAGTGATTTTTGATGGAAATGCATGTAAAGGACCTATTTGTAAAAGTTGTAAAATGGGTAGTAAATAAGTGAAATAAAGAAAAATGTGGGCTGCTAGGAGTAGGAATATGAATTGGCTAGGCTTGGGTAGTAAAGAAAATGCATGCATTTCATTTTACGAGCCTAAGGACCAATTTGTAAATTAGTGAAAATTTAGGGGTAAAAAGGTAATTTTACCAAAAATGTGTTATGGGTCAATTTGAGCAATTTATGTATTAAACAAGTTAAATTTGGCATTATAGATCAAGAAAAATGTGATTTGGTTCTTGATCAGGGGAAAAATAAGGTTTACGAAGAATAGACTCGTTTTCATCATTTTGTACCGAGGTAAGTTCATGTGTAAATAATGCAATGTTGTATCATGTTTTATTGCTTTATTAACATATTAGTTTCTATGTTTAATTGTTTTAATGAGTACATGAACAATATCATGGTCAATGAGAATGATATTCTGAACGAGTTCGACGAATATGTGACATCAAGAAAATCACGTTTGAACCTTAGGAATAGATTAGGATAAGAGTGACATGTCACTAGGAATCATGTGATTGATGAGCTCATGAGATATGTTTATGTGGTTCTGGATGCTGGTTTTTTGTACTTCTTATTGGTGGTTGGGTAGTCTGGCATGTGTTGCAGATACCCGACAGCTTGTGTGAGCAGTCTGTGTAGCTATGTCTTGACCAATAGTTTGTGTGAATAGACCCGTGAGTAGCTCGAGATGAGCCTTTATGTGTTATGTGATATGAGGTAGCTTTAGCTACGTATGTGGCACTTATGTACGAGCCTTCCGTGTATCCAATATTATTCCGAGTGTTCAACGGGTAAATTATCGAGTAACTTGACAGAAGACCCAAGGGGTAAGTCCATGAGAAGAATGAGTAAGAGATTATGTTATGAGTTGATACAGGTATGTATACCGAACTCATGAGTAATGCCTTGGTATGTGATAAACCTATGACAAGGTTGTTTATGTGATGAGTAAGTTTAAGTGATTTGATGAAATACAAATTTATGTTCATTATGTTAAATGTATGTTAAATACTGGTTTAGATAGCATGTTATTTGCATATGGACTTACTAAGCTTTAATGCTTAACCCCCTTCTTTTCCATCTTTTATAGTTTCGCCAAGCTAGCTCAAGGATCGAAGGATGTCGAAGACTCAATCACATTAACAATTGGACGTTTGGGTATAGTTAGTCTCAACATTTTGAATATGGCATGTATAGGGGACTTGGTCATTTTGTTATGTGTCATATTGATTAGCCAAATAAGTTGGCTCATGATGGTATTATGATTCATTTTGTTTAAGTCCATGAGATGTGGCTTATATTTGCTTCTCGGGTTGTAACCCTAATTATTTATGCATGCATGCAATGTGTTTATGCTTGTGATATGGTTGGTGGTTGCTTGTTGATAATGGATGTGATAATTGACACATATGCTTAATGAATGAATTGGGACTAATAGATATGACCATGTTCATGGTATAATTGAGTAGGTTGAAAGTAGGTTTATAAGAATGAATAAATATGAATTTGGTGTGGAATGCCATATGAAAGCATGATGGTTTGAGCATGTGATATGTTGACAATTCAAAGTCATGGATTAATTAAGATTGTGAGCATTTGAGTGACTAAATATGATATGTTGCATACCATCAAAAATGTATAACTGAGTAAGCATTTAAGGGTGGAAAATGGCTTGGAAATTAGCCTAGAATTTTTCCACACGGGTAGATGTAACACCCCAAACCCGGCCCAGACGTTATGGCCGAATCTGACGTGCCACATTGAAGTTAAAAATCCATGTTTCGTTTTAGTGCTTTTAAAAACGACTTTTGTAAGTTAACAAAGTGTATGGAAGCTGGACACCAGGTAGGTATCCGAGACAGAGGAGGTAAGCCATGAAGGCTGCTTAAGTACCAAGCTCTTTGATTGGATCCAATCCTAGACATGCCTACAACCATAACCACACTTTGTTATATCGAGTTTAAATTTGTTTAAGCGAACGTCTTTGATAAATCGATTAATTGTGGCATTGAGATATTTTGAAATCAAGTACCGTTTTGAAAACACGTCCTAAGTCTAGCCCATTTGAATAATTATCAACCAGGTTTAAAGTTAATAAAAATAAAATAATCCCGAAAAGAAATAAAAGGAAAGTTAAAATGGCCTTATTACAACCCAAAAATAAATAATAATTAAAGGAAATTTAATGAAAACCAATGCTTATTTAAAAGTCCAAAGGCGATCACCGTGGCAACTCTGAATCCCCTCCAGCCCAAGTCCCCACATCAAGGTTCACCTGCAAGGTTAAAGAAAGGGGGTGAGTTTGGAAACTCCGTGTGCAACAAGCCCCTTTCAGAGCCCAAAACAATAACAGCCTGTTGGGCCTAAGCCCAAATCCAATCTCAACATGTACTGGGCCGTAGCCCTTTTCATATTTCATATTTCATAACACTGGGCTGAAGCCTTTTCATATTTCATATTACTGGGCCGAAGCCTTTACTGTAAACGGTATGGCCCATAGGCCCATTTCAATATCACATGTAATGTCAATGAGAGAATGCAAGCCCATTTGGGGAGACTACTCAACCCACCATCCGCTACTCTCCATCCGTACCAACCAACACACCATGTGGGGATTAACTCGACCCACCCCGCCATAACTCTCCACTGGCAGCATAGCTGCTTTATCATATAACTGGAGGTCTAGCCTCTTTTAATAACTGGGGCAAAGCCCTTTTAATAATTAGGGCATAAGCCATTTTAATAACTGGGGCATAAGCCCTTTATCATAACTGGGGCATAAGCCCTTTTACACTTCCTCCATCCATATAAAAACCCAACCCAATGCATTTACGAATACATCATGTGCATATCATACATATTATGTGCATATCATACATGTCATATGCATATCATACATACCATGTTTATCAAAATCCCATGTATTAAATTCATATATAAACCCTAGGGGTATAATGGTCATTTTTTACCTAGGGAAAAACAGTCATTTTCATATTATAAGGGTAATTCTGTAATTTTACCGAAAATTAGGGTTTCCATGTTCATTAACGGTTACTAACAATTCATGTGTGCAAACAGTGAGTCTGGCCCATTTTTAGCGAAATTGAGTTATGGGCCTAAAAACCTCTAATGGGCCCTACTTAGCCAATTTCGTCATCTAGGCCCATTTAGTCTATATTCCATAACGGTTTTATCAGTCACGATGCGCAATTTAACAGGTTCTCCTTTTCAACCAATTTTACCCAAATGGGCCCGAAAGCCCAATGGGCCCTACTTCGGCCCAACTTACCGAGAATGCCAAAAATCACATTCTTACCGTTTCCATTGTTCCCGATAATCATCTCATCGATTCTAACTAACTAGTGAGCATTCACTTGCTCACAAGTCCTTGAAATGCCAGAATTTCGGCATTTCGGCTTTTCGACATTTATCGCTTTAAGCTATGAAAAAGGGTTCGTTACACACCTGTTTGGCGATATTCCTCGACGAGATCTCCTACACGATTTCTCCTATATTCCACCGTTAATAAATCAGCTTCCATTAATTGACCCAAAACAAGAACTATCTTATATTAGTACTTACACATTCGGCCACCATCCAAAATGGCCTTAAGAACCTTACCTTGCCGATATTGATTGACTAGATCTAGCCATTCTGGAGATCCAAGCTGATTCAAGCTGACACTACGCCTTGCTGCTCCTCCACTATAGAAATCATAAAAATATTAAAAGAAGACCCCATAAGGCCTATACCCATATTTGGCCACCTCCCTAAACTAGAGGGGTTTTGGCTTTTGCCATCAGTTACTCTAGGAGTCATTTAGAGTTTGAGCACTTACCACAGTCTTTCTTCTCTTGAATCCGTACGCCTAAAAGGTAAAGAAATCAAACGCCAACAATTGAAAAGGAAAGAAAAGGTTGCCGGTCACAAAGAATCGGTACCCCCTATCTTCACTGATTTCGGCTTTTGCGGTATTTCGGCAGAAGTAGAGATAAAGGAAAGAAACAATGGTGAATGGAGGGAAATAGTGGGATGGTTTGAAAGAAGGAGAAGGAAGAAAAGATGGAAGAAGAGATGGTAGATTCGGTTGCAAAAGAAAAAGAGAGAAAAAGACTAATCCTCCAGGGAGAAAATGGCACAAAAAATACCTAAGTGCCGAAAATCCCTAACTAAACCTCTCTGCCAAAAATCCCCCCTCCAATCTCCCTTATTTGGCCAACTCTATCTTCATATCAAATCCCTAAAATCTCTCCCCTTATCCCTCCTTAATCCATGCATTTGACTTGATCCAAACTCTCCTCTTACAGAATCCACTTGGATTCCAACACTTACCCTTCCTGTATATAAAAATAAATACTCTTACTTGCCAACACAAGGAATCGATCCCAGGTCTTCCCCTATGCTCCACACGCCACCTTTTTAGGAGCTTAGTGGTGTCACCCTTGCCACTTTACTAACGCTCTTTTTGTGATACATTTACCCACAACTTTATATAAGGGCACCTAGCCAGAACCCCTAACTCTTAAGTCCAAAATTTAAAAATTCTACCGGGTTTTGGCCAACTCATGGGCCTTCCATAAGCCCATTTGCATACCCAAATTATGAATTCCATAATCACATACCAAATTTTAGAAACTTACTTAAAATATCAAGAATCGCGAAAAACCTGAAAATTAGGATGTTACAGTAGACACACGTGTGATCTGTCTTTGTGTCCCCTGCACCCTAACTTGGCAAAACAGAATGCCCACTAGTAAACACACGAGTAGAGACACGGCCGTGTGTCTCAGCCATGTGAAGGACACGGCCTCAGGTCATGGGCGTGTGCCCAGGCCGTGTGAAGTATGCACTTAAATTTTGGAATTTAATTCACCATATAGCCTAAGCATACGGGTGTGTGACTTGTCCGTACGACCCTAATTGTGGATGATGTCATAAATAGAGAGTTACAGGGGCTGATGACACGGGCGTGTCCCAAGCCAGACGGGCGTGTGTGACCACATGGCCTACCCGCACGGGCGTGTGACCTTGTTTCATGAAAATTTCTCTTTGTGTTCCCAATGTTTTCTAAAGTTCTTAGATTAGTCCCGAAGTACTCTTGATGTATGTTCTGGGCCTTGTATGCCTATATAGGGGACAATTTGCATATGTATGAATGAATTTAATTTGAACAAAACTTTATGGCCTGGTTTTGTATATTTGCTTGTGTATAAGTCCGATAATGCCTCGTATCCTGTCCTGGTGTTGGGCACAGGTAAGGGGTGTTACATTAATCATATAACTACTCAACATAAGTTAGCATAATTATCATCAAGTATCTTAGGCTTAGCTTACTCATTAGCATTCTTACCAAGAGTTCATCTCATATTAAAGTCCATACTCATGAGTTTTACATACATACCTATACCAACTCATAACATAGTTGCACACTTTGTCGTCTTTGACATACTTTTCGGATTACCCGTTGAACACTTGGAATATTATCGGATACATGGACGGTCTTGCACATTAGTGCCACATATGTAGCCAATGCTACCTCATATCTCATAATACATAGGGCTTGCACACGAGCTAATCACGGGCCTACTCACACAAGCTGTCAGTCAAGACATAGCTACGCGGGCTGCTCACACAAGCTGTCAGGTATCTGCAACACATGCTGGACTACCCAGCCACCAGTAGGACGTGCATGACAGCATCCAGATTCACATAAATCACATAACTCATGGTTTCCTAGTGACATGTCACTTGTATCCTAAACTATTCCTATGGTTTAACTGGGATTTTCTCATCGTTGAATCTTCGTTGAATATTTCCATAGAAAAAATCATACAACTTATGCAATTTTAAGCATTAAATACATAATATAACATTGCATTATTTACACATAAACTTACCTCGGTGCAAAATTGTAGGAATTGGACCTAATCGTCAATAACCTTGTTTTTCCCCTGGTCAAGGTCCGAACTTTGTTTTTCTTGATCTATAATAGCAAATTTAACTTATTCAATTATCACATTACTCAATGCTATCCAAAAATAAACTTATAGCAAAATTACATTTTTACCTCTAGACTTTGACATATTTACAAATTAGTCCTTAGGCTTGTAAAATGAAATGCATCTATTTTCTTTGTCACCCAAGCCTAGCCAAACCTAAATCATGCTCATAACAGTCCACATTTTTCATCAAATCACATTTCTACTACCCATTTTTACAACTTTTACAAATAAGTCCTTTTTATGTATTTTCACTAAAAATCACTTTGTAAAACTTGCTTATCACACCTTAAACATACAATATATTCCACAAAACATCAAAATACACGCATGTCACACATGGGTAAATTTTTAAACATGAACCCTACTTCAAAATAATGGTAGAAATTGGTAAATCGGGTTACAAGGACTTCAAAAATGTAAAGAGCATTAAAAACGGGGCTAGGATGTACTTACAATCAAGCTTGAAAGTTGAAGAAACCCTAGCTATGGTCTCCTTGAAAAATTCGGCCAAGGTGAAGAAGATGGACACCAAATTTGACTTGATTTTCCCTTTTTATTCTTTTATTTACGAAATAACCAAAATGCCCTTAATGCATAACTTTGAAATTTTACCTATTCATCTCCATTTTTGTCCACTAACTTATCTAATGGTACAATTACCAACTAAGGACCTCTAATTTAAAATCTCATAACAATTTGACACCTTTAACAAGTAGAACTCAATTTTTTCACTTTTTACAATTTGATCCTTTTGACTAAATTGAGTGCCCAAACGTCAAAATTTTCAAATGAGATTTTCACAGAATACTTCCATAAAAATATAGACCATAAAAATATAAGAGAAATGAATTTTTATACGTAGGATTCGTGGTCCCGAAACCATTGTACTGACTAGCCCCAAAATTGGGATATTACAAAGAACCTAAGTAAGCCTAGAATAGTCCTCAACAAACACAAAAGCATATTGTTTTCCACCCGAGCTAGTTGTCCTAATTGGACCAAATAAGTCTATGTGAATTAGTTGAAGAACTTTACTAGTTGATACATCATTAATAGGTTTAAAAGACACTTTTCTATATTTGTCCTTAACACATGCATCACAAACTTTATCTAATTCAAAATCAATTTTAGGCAAACCCCTAACTAAGTCATTTTTGGCTAATTTATAAAAACTTATCATGCAAGCATGTCCTAGCTTTCTATGTCTAAATAAAGAATTATTTTAATTTTTAGCAATAAGGCATATGAATGAATCATGCATGTCATCTAAATACACCATATAAGTACTTCCTATTGTATATCCTACAAGCATAATCCCATTAGACACAATGTCAATTACTTTACCTCCATTAGACTAAAAAATGACATTGAGATCTTTATCACACAATTGACTAATACATAGTAGATTATACTCAAGACCGTTGACATAGAAAACATTTTCAATAAGAATTGAAGAGTTTTTACCAATAGAGCCAATTCGTTCTATTTGCTCTCTAGATTTGTCAAGAAATGTAAATTCTCCTCCACTTTTTTGGCTTCAAATTGATAAAGTGGCTCTTGTCACCGGTCATGTGCTTTGAGCATCCACTATTATGGTACCATGAATTTTTGCATGAATTGCCGACATTTAAGCAATTCTCCGTTTCCTACAAACCTAAAATTAAACTTTGATTTTTGTTACCCAAATTCTTTTGGGTCTATAAGCATTAGGTCCAATAATTTTAGTCCCTTTAGGTATCCATTTTTGAAAGGATGTCATTATCTTGAGTAGTTATGAGTCGTTTAGGGACCTAAACACTTTTAATAAATTTTCCTTTGTAAAAACTTAGGGGACCTCTATGTTTGTAGAAATTAAAGCTAGTTTTAACAAAGTTCTGGTTTTCACTTTCTCCTATTGATTTTTTTTGGTAAAACTTCGTTTGGGTGAGCTTTTTCACTCTTAAGCAACTCAAGTAGCTTTTGATGGTCATCATGAACTTTAGAAAGTAAATTATGCAAGTCACAATTCTTTTTCTCAAAATTATTATAATAGCTTGCATATTATTTATTTTACTTTCAAGTTCACGCTTGACTTTGGAGAGTGAATTATTTTCATCTTTTAGTTTTGGAATAGTTTTCCCATATTTCAAAACCATTAATTCGAACTCCAAGCCTAATTCATCATAGGCATCTTGCAACTCATCAAAAGAATAAGATTTGAAAATAGATGAGTTTGAAGTTACCTTAGGATCATCAATGGCCATAAGTAAAAGATTGACTACTTCTTGATCTTCATTTTTGAATGAATCCTCATCACTCCAAGTAGCAACATGAGCCTTGAGCTTTTGTTTGCTTGACCTCTTTTTCTTCAATTGGGGACAATTAAACTTGATATGTCCTAGTTTCTTGCATTCATAGGATATGATAGGGTCTTTCTCGTTGGTAGATTCAAGCTTGAGTCCCTCATTCTTTTGGTATTTTCTGCCTTTATTGGACCTCATAAACTTCTTGAATCTCCTAGCAAATAGGACCATCTATTTGTCTTTATCCACCTTTTCATTTGATTCACTTTCTTCATTTGTGGTGGATTTGAAAGCAACGCCAACCTTTTTCTTCTTAATTTTGGCTTTTTCAGCCCCTTCATTAAGCCTAATCTCATGTGTAAGCAAAAAACTAATGAGCTCATCCAAGGTCAACATTTTTAAATTCTTTGCTTCTTCAATAGCAATCACCTTGGCTTCTCATGATTTTGGCAAGCTCTAAAACATCTTACTCACAACTTCTTCATTGGGATAGGTCTTCCTATAGGATTTTAGCCCATTGATGATGATGGTGAATCCATCAGACATTACTTTGATGTCCTCCTCAAGCTTCATCTTGAAGATCTCATAACCGAGAGTGATGATTCCCACCTTTAATTTCTTCACTTGGCTAGTTTCCTTATGAGTTACCTCAAGTTTATCTCATATCTCCTTGCCATTTTAACATGACGATACTCTATTATACTCATTCGGACCAAGTGCACAAAAGAAAGTGTGCATAGCTTTGGAGTTGTGTTGAATACTTCTTCTATCTTCTTCAATCCATTCTTTCTTACTCTTTGGATCTAAAAGCTCACCCTCTTGCTTGAGTGATATTAAAGGGCCATCCATGATAATGTCTCATACCGCAATATCATTTTCTTGGATGAATAAAATTATCCTTGTTTTCTAATATGAATAGTTAGCACTATTGAAGTAAGCAGGCTTGGAGATATATTGAGACTCACTAAGAAAAATTGAGCCGGAAGTAGATGTCATGGTAGGAATGCAGTTGATGATTATTAACCTTCCTCAAAGATCTTCTCTTTTATTGTTAAATCGTCTAAAAGAGACTAGCTCTGATATCAATTGTTAGCTTCAATAATCAAACCAAAAATGCCGAGAGGGGGTGAATTGGTATTAAAAAATTTGTGACAACTGGAAAGAAAGGATAGAGAAATTTGACACAAGAATTTGAAGTGGTTCGGCCCCAATTGCCTACTGCACTACCTTAGCTTTCCACTACTAAGGATTTTCCAAGATTCACTAATTTGATAACCTTTTAGTATAAGGTTTAACATTAAAAATTCTATCCAAAACCTTAAGACACAATCCCTCTCAAAGAGATACAAAGAAGCAAAAAGATCAATGTGTTTGCAAATTAAGCTCAATTATAATGAAAAACACTTGAGCAAATAGAATGGAAATAAAGCTCACAAGTGTATGAAAGAAATGCATTTAAATATTTGACACAAAGGTTGTTTATATTGAATTTTAAGCTTGAATATTTCCTCTTAGTTCTTGTAGGATATTTAGAACCTAGTATTTATACCCCTAATTAATTTCTAACCATTGTGGTTGTTGGAGATATGAATAGAGTCATTGGGGATGTGAAAACCAATACATTTAATTCACCTACAATAGCGAGTATCAATACCAGATAAAATAATATCGACATTTTTTGCATTAAATATAAAATTCAGTGACCAATAGAGCTTAAATATCGATACCAAACAAATTTTATCAATACCATATGAAAGGTATCGATACCGGATTGAAACTTAGCTGAATTTGTGAAAACCAAAATGTCAAATTGGTACTATTTTTAAGAGGGGTATTGATATTTTGAAAATTATCGATACATAGCAAAAAAGTATCGATACTTTTTGGCCTAGAGCTATACTGACTTGTTTGAAAAATAGTTTGACTAGTTAAAATAACTTTTACTTGATTAAAATCATTTTAACTTGATTTTAAAGTTGGTTCAAAATTTTGTAAGAGTTCAAAGTAACAATTGAAAATTTTTATCTCTTAGACTTCATTTGAGAAATCATTTTGTCAATTTTGTTCAACTTTAACTTTTATTCAAAAATATTTTAATTTGTTATATCAAAACATATTATCAAATAAAGCATAGTTTAACACCATTTTGCACCTTTAAAACATGCTCAAAACATAATTATCAAGCCATTAACATCAGTTCCATGCCTAATTAAAAATCAACTAACATAACCACACTTATATACAATCCATTTTTGACCATTTCTAAAACTTGATCAACATCCCTAGGTACATTCCATTAATATAATGAAAAAGACTATAAAAACTTAAGTTGAGTCAATTACTGCTGTTTGGATGTCGATTTCACTTTCTCAGGGCTTCGAGAATACCTATACCTATGCATGGAACAAACAAATCGTACGTTGAGCAATAGGGCTTGGTGGTACATTTATGATTTAAAATAATGTAACATATGGTAACAATGGCAATGTAACATAATGCACATACATCCAATCACAATTTCACAACTATTTTCCACATAAAGGATGCACATACCAAGATTAAACCAAATCCACTATCAGGTCCATAGTTTAAATAATTCAATTACATATACAATACCAATATCAAAACATACTAGCTATCAATACTAATTCATAACTTAATTTTGCGTAACCATGACATTGTTACATTCCATCTCCTATTCATTTCTTATCAACAAATCATTTTCACATACCATTTGAACTCTTTCTAAAGTCTATCGACTCCTTCATTTATGCTACTGCCTCCAGGCTTGTTTTCAACCATTATGCATAGTAGATCGCATATTTTCTACAATTCATAATCTATAATCACATATGAGATTGGTCTCATATCATTATTAGTTCATTTCAGTATCACTTATCAAGTTTACCATTTATAACCCCTATTAACCTAACTCGAACTCGGATGGATATAGGGTTTGTCTTACCGACACACCAAATTAGCATGAAGGACAGATCCATAATCCATGTGTTAGCTTAATCAAGCTTCCATGATAAAAAAAAATCTATAAAAATAAAAGAAAAATGGCTAGAGACTTACTTGTAATTAAGGGTCGAATGTTCAAATATATTCTTAAGATTTTTCTTCCATGGAGGATGGCGTGAAGGTTGAATAAGATAATAATTTTTATCTTTTTCCCCAACATTTCATATATATATTATGATTAAAGTTAATCAAGCTTATTTAATTAACTTAATCATGTTAATCTTTAATTAATTTAAGCTAATTACATTTAGCATCACATCCCGCTATCATCCATTTAAAATAGGTTTATTTTCCATTTTAGTCTCTTGGATGATTGTTATTTAAGTCCCCAATCATTTTTCCTAATTAAAAACCTAAAACGATTAAACTTTTACAATTTAGTCCCTAGGCCTTAAGTAACCACATTTTTTTAATAAATTGCTTATCCAAATTTCAATTCATGAACTTGGTTTACAAAAACAAGGTCTCGAAATAGCATTTTTTGACACCATTAGAGATTGGGTTATTATATGCCTTCCTCAAACCTTTACCCCTAAACAATTAACATATTTCTAAATTTACCATTACCCTATCAACACTATGAACAAACTATGATCTTCTAGTACATGAAGGAAAAAAAAAACAAAGTGCTACAAAATGATATTGTTTCATGTTGAGCTATTTCACTAAAGTCACCATCCTTCTTTAGTGCTCCATTGCTTTTGCCTTTACTCTCTCATATTTAGTCCTTTAGCAACTATTTATAAGTGCATAAATCTCAATTTTTTTGTGATGTTTCTCGTCTTTAATTATGTTATTTAAGTTCTTAATTATATTATTTAGACTTATATTTATTTATTATGGATTCAGGGAATAATTGGAGAAAAAAATAATCTTAAAGTTTGCCAAATCTTTGTGGATTAAAGTTTCAACACAACATCACTTCAGTATTTTGGTCATAACTTGAGCTACATAACTTTGTTTTGGCCCCATAATGCACTGATTCAAAGGGAATTGTTAGCTCTAACGATATTTATTTCACGACTCAAGCCAAAGAAAAGTCTAAAACGCACCAAAAATGGCCTAGAAGTTTAAGCATAAATCTGCCAAAATTTTGCTTTGTTAATGTAATGATTCAATTTCCAGTGGTGTTGAAAAATATGGTTTTGGGACCTCATTACTGTAAGCAGAGCTATCGTATTGATTTTGATGGGTAAGTAATTTAGTCAAATTAGTGATTAATTGTGACTAAGGGACTAAATAGTAAAAGTCCAATCGCTATAGTTTTTAATTAGAAAATGACTTAAGGACTTAAATAGCAATTAATTGAAGGGGACAAAGTGGTTATTAGACCATTTTTACATGGAGAAAGTGGATGATGATGTTAAGTTTCATTAGTTTAATAAATAATTATTAAGTTTAAAAATTAATTAAATTAGACTAATTAAAAGATAATTAAACTATAAATAGGAAAAGTTTTAAAAAGTTGCAATTGTTTATTTCTTGAAGAATTAGATGTGAAATTGTTAGAAATTTAGAATATGAAAAGGACTAAATTGTAAATTTGAATTGTTAGTTTCGTACATTAGGGACCAAATTGAATAAAATAAAAAAATTTCATGAATTATTTGTAGGGATAGAAAATAGCAGGTCCCGAATGAGTTTTGGTGAAATAAGATTTTAATTCAAGGGTTTAAATTGAAAGTTATGCTAGTCCTAGTTTTAGTGACTAAATTGAATAAATTTCAAAATATGTGTGACTTTGTAATTGAATGTGATTTGATATCGAACTTGATATTTTGTATTGTCAAATTACTATTCATAGGTAAAGACGACGCAAGGACTTCGAGAGGGAAAGAAAAGACGAGAGTTGACAACTAGTAATTCATATTTTCTTTTTGTATTTCTATAATTTGAATCACTATAATTGTTACATATTTATACTGTTTTCAATTTGGAATTTGAAATGTTACGTTTGAGATTGATTATCAAAATAGAGGACTAAATTGAATAGAATGGAAAATAGTGTAATTTGATGAAAATATGAATTTGAATTTGAATTGGGCCGAATATATTATGTTATGTTGTAAATTGATCAATTAGACTGTGAATTGGATATGATGAAATGTAAATAGTGTTATATAATGAATTGAATAATTGGTTACCCTATTAATTGTTCAGGTAGAGTCGGATATAGTTGGCATGCCATAGGGTAGATTGAGTACGGGTTACTGCAACTATATGTTGATGAGCGCTGGGCACATTCTTTCTTCAGATGTTCTGACGAGTGCAAGGTACAATTATTACTTCGGTTAAACCGATGAGCTCTAGGTGCATTTTACTTATTTCGGACATTCTGATGAGGCATTAGGTGACACATTGGGGTGTTGTATAGGTCCGTATATTTGTTCATGTTCGAGTCTTGTTAATAGGGAATATACCATATGAATTTGCTGAATGACGATTGAAATTGATTAAATGTTACAAAGTTGGAATACAGGCACTCATATAAAACATTGAATGTTGAGAGTATTTAAAAGATCAGACGAGCCAGTTAATGAGTCGGAGAGTTGATTTGATAAGATAATGAATGCATTAATTGACTTGGTAGTGGAATGAAGTAGGATTTTATTTTACTAGTTAAGTTAATATAAAATTTTAACTAGCATTGTAAAGATGGTATGAAATATTCATATAGATTACTAGTTCATGAAATGTTTAGTTAATTCATCTTAAATATTGACATAATGATGATATTTCCATATATAGATGTGTTGAATGAGATTGGTTATATGGTGAATTTTTATTGATTGATTGTATAAACATATAAATTGCATGCTATTGACTATTTCATATGTTATATTTATTTGAAATATAGAAATACCACTAAGCTTTGTGGCTCAGCATACGGTTTATTTTTCGTGCGTAGGTTAGGTCCAATTCGAGATTCTGAGCATCGACTTTAGCATCCAATCAAAGATCTTGGACTCAACAAATTTTGTGTATTTTCTCTCGTTAGTTATATGGTATGTACCTAGTTGAGTCACTTTTGGTATATCATTATGTAAATGTGAACTTTGTAGTCGAAGTTGATATGTGTGTGGAATTGATTACTTGAATGTTATATGTACATAAGTAAATCAATGGTTTGAAATGTGTTTAATGTTGTGACCGCCTCCAAATGTTCGAATGTTTAGAGTAAAAATCATGCAAATAAAAAGATATAAAATCAGTGTGGTATCTGCAACCGAGTAGGTCAAACTGTAATATAGTTTAGTGCTACAATGGAATACAGGGAAGTATTCTGAGAATCATACCCAAAGGAGGTTGAATTAAATCTAAATATATTATCTACACTAACATGTCTAAACAATAATCACTAAAAATCATATTACGATAATTAAAATTAATGATTAAGATTGTAAAACTAACTACTAAAAACAAAGTTAACAATGAAAATCTCTAAATTAACAGGCAGAAAATTAACTCAGTTTAGTGGTTGCAATTAACTTCATAATTTAGGTTTTATTAGGAAATTAGTTATTAATTAACTAGTATTACCTCTTGGCCTCTACTACTTAACTAATCGACCAGTACACGCTTATCTCTCAACCTCACTTTCCTAAAAGAGATAAATCCACAATTTACTCGGTAAATTTATCTTTCAACCTTGTTTATCCTAGATTACTTCCTAAGGTCGTCAACCCTTGGGTTTAAACGCACATGAATTTAACTCTATTGAAAAACCCAAATTCTTTTGTTAATCATTCTCACGTCCGCTCATCAATCTCCCTAATGATCTAACCATTCATTGCCTTCACAATCATCTTTTTCTCAATTAAATAAATCATGCAATAACACATTAACGTAAACGAGAAAGAGATAGAAATTGTCTGTTTGATGAACTTGATGCACTCGAAATCACAAAATCCTTTGACAGTGATTGAGATATCGTCAGTCGCAAACAAGAAATGAAAGAAAAATACTGAAATACTGAAATACTTAATAATGAAGACTTCAATTGAAGTCAAATCCAAGTCGAAGAATAAGAAAATAAACTATTTTTGAAAATAAACTAAAACTAAATAAAAATCCTAAAACTACTATCTAAAACCCTAAAACAACTTGGTAAAAGCTCTTTAAACTTTGCCTCAACTTAATTATTTATAGATAGATTTTAGTAGCCCTAATTAGGTTAATTACGAACCTTAATCACATAAAATATGAGTTGTGTGGACGAAAACACTCTTGCTTAATTTTTTCCTATCGTCACACTTATGTCACGTCACAGCCTTATGCGTGTCACGAAACACAATTTCGAGTGTAATATTTTGAACTGGCTTGGTTGTGTTGCAACTTCAAAAGCTTGTGTTACGATTCGACTATCATTCTTGATGCTTTTGGGACTCATAATGAATATCATGCACACTCAATTAAATCATTAAAACCACCTTAAGGCCGAGATTGAACCGTTAGATCAATTAACTCGAAATAATGTGTAAAAACATTTATTTTGCAATATTTTGAATCTAAACTAAGAAATTCAAGAATGCAATAAAATATATTAAAATGATTAGAAAATAAGCTCATTAAGTGTTGAAAAGTACTTAATTTGTCATTAGAATTTGTGGTAGATCAAATATCGCCTCACTTAAGTCATTGCTTGTCCTCAAGCGAACAAAAAAGAAAAATAAAAACAAAAGAAAAAAAAAAGAAAAATGCAAAGATAAAGTGAAAGCACTTAAGAATGCTTTGTACGTGGGACTAGATCGAAGTGGTGTAAACAAAATTGTTATGAACAATCATGTAATTCTAGCACGATACGTAACTGATTCCTTATTTTTAATGTTCGACAAATTAGTTCAAAAAATTACAAGGCAAACATATTAAAGAATGTTAAGTATAGTATTCCATAAAAAAAACACAACTGGACATTTTTGTTAATAGCAACCTAAGTGGTAAAAATTTTCAAAAGTCAATTTAATTTTCATTCATACAGTGTATACTTAGGTCACATAGGACTTTTCAGCTTGTAACGTTCTGTGGCTTAGATTGGTTCAGTTTATAAGAATAGGTGCAACAAAATAGTTTAAGCACGAAAATAGTTTGAAACATTATATTGTTCTCAATACTCCTCCAATAACCCAACTAAGCACACCGCCTTATATGCACTTCTCTCATCTTCCTTTTCTCCCCATTTCCTAATGTACAGTATAGTATTCCTGAGTAAATCATCTTACCAAGTCTTTTGTGCAAACATGAGTATATCTCTTTTTTTATTTTCTTTCTTTCTTTTCTTATTTTCTTTTTACTCATTTTCTTTTCTTCATCTGGGATTTTCTCGCTTTGCTTTTAGCCTTAACAAAGTTTTCTTTCAATTGTTTTTCGACTCCACCACAAGTTTGCAAGAATCTTATACTCACTATACCATATTGTTCCTTAGATTTACTCTAAATTTTTCTTTATTTTGAAACCTTCATTATGTATCTACCTAACCTTTCTAAGTTCATGCAAGGATTAAGAAAAAAGGATCAAGAGATTATATACTCGACTCATGGTTTCATTCATGGTTCCTCAAGAAAATGGATTTCAGCTTAAAATAGAGTACTAGGGAATTCATGCATCGGGTCGGCTCTTTAGCTCTAGTGTGTCTACCAAACAATGCCTTAGGTCTTCCCTAGGTATTTCAATACGTGGATTTAATTAACTGAATTTATCAATTTTTACAACCTAGAATTCAATTCGCATGCATGTTTTTTGTGCATTCATTTATCACATAGTATAGTTAACACACTTTCACCTATTCATAGTGTAAAAAAATTGAGCTAATTAATCTAAAATTAAACAACCTAGAATTAATCTCGAACTAAATTTGCAAATTATTCATACAATCCTATTTACATGTTCCTAACCAATTACTTGTATTTCTACAAGCTCGAGCATAGACAAAAAAACATAAAAAATTACTCTAAAAATTACTAAAACTAACTAGATATAACAACTAAAACTAAAAAAAATCCTAAAATTCTGTCACCCCCACACTTTACTTAGCACATTGTCCCTAATGTACTCAAAACTAAATAAAGGAATGAAATTTCCCAATTTGACATGATAGTGCGGCATTTGATGTTGGGTCATCTCGCCCTTCTCAGTTCAGCCTCAAAAATTGTGTTGTAAAATTATGGGGTTCCTACGTAAAAATTAACTAACAGAAAAAATATGCATTAATAAAAAATCTAAATAATAGTAGAAAAAAAAGTACAAATCATCCAACAATAAAAACTACAAGTCCCAAATAAATTTTCAAGTTTAATCGAAGCCGTGCACCGGCTCCACATCTATCACTGCCTTTCACTTGCCCCGTCTATCAGTTGTCTTGGTAGCCCTCCTACCTAAAGATTGGGCCGAGATTTGTTAGCTTGGATTGCAGAATGTGATTCCTATTGATCGATTGTTTAACATCACAGCAATAATGTGCAAGCGTACCCTGTCCGTGCAAGTATATTATACAGATATGAGTATGTCGGATATCAATCCCACGAGGATGGTTGTCTTTTGTCTATCAGTGTCAATGCAATAAATAGATAGAAACGAGATAAATTGTGAGAGTAGTTGTCGAAGCAATAACTTGAAAACAATAAGATAAAATATGATAATGATAAACTAGGATCCCCAATGTGAATATTCAATAGAAAACTAAGTACTCACAAGGTATAAAAGGATAGGTCATTGTTGATGCATTAAATCATAATGAGTATCTTACCAAGCTTAACTTCTATATTTAATCTAAGACTTAAACATGCACATAAACCACATCTTTCGATGATGGCAATGGAACCATATTAAGAATAAGTGGAATAAATTCCTCTAATCTTCAAGCAACTTTTGTTGTCATGCTTGTTATCTTGAACAGTCACTGCACTTTCTAGTGTTAGTGACCGCAATAACACTTCCTTGCTAAAAACATTCAAACCCAAAGATTAAACAGTAGAAGCAAGATTAAATAAAATAACATTTAACCTAGAAATCATGTGTACTTCCGTACAAACATGAAATAGAAAGTAATCACCATCATCTAGAAAAGAAATATAAAAGAAACAAGTGGAGAGTACTATTCCTAGAAAATCTCGACTTGATCTCTCAACTCCCTCTTGTGTTGCACTTAGGGCTCCTCGTCAGTAGCTGATCTGCATCCCTTTCATTTTAGTTGACCCGTAGAAAGCTTAAACTGCCATAGCAAAAAAGCTTCAAAAGATAGGTTGACGAAGATACTTTCCCAAAAAGCTTTTTTTTCACACGAATATTTATATTCTTCCCAAATAGTCCAGGTGTCCTTTCATCAAAATCATGCTGCCTCTGTACATACATGTTGGTTATACCAGACTGGACAGTGCACACATTTTGTTCTTATCCGGACAGCTATCAAGTACGGCGACAATTCTGGGCGCAATCTAAAAATACTCATGCAGCGACATTGGTACCAAAACATGAAAAAATTAAGGATAAATAGGCTAAGATCCACTGAGTTATAAAATACAATTTCGGGAACTGAAAATACTAAAATATGTGCTAAAGATAACTAAATTGGGGCAAAAGGGAGAAAACATATGTTCTTTCTAGTACTATCACCTATCATTGAAGGGCATATTGGCTGAAACGCTGCCTCATAACCAAAGGCTCAAAAAGTCTCATCCTCATTGCCATCTCCGTCATCATTGTCGTCATCATCATCCTCTTATTCGTCTACTCCCTCTGTCTTATTTGAATATGGAATAGGTACATACTTGTTCGGCGAAAGGCTAAGCACTCGAATTCCATGCCTGTATGCATAATTAATGCCTATTGAGGATATCTCTTACATCCATCTAATAGCTCATTCTATATCCAAATATCGGTCAAGTCGATCAACCGAGACTCGATTTTGCTCTTCCTCTTGGATAGCGGTGGGACATCCATATTCGCCTTCTTATGTTGGTTCCATTCTTTCACTTATTTCTGCTGAAGGTCATTGAATTGACTATACATGTTTTTGAGCACACTCCTCGATGGCAAGATGAATTGCTCGGTAGATGACGTGTGAATCTTCACATGTTTGCACAATGCTGTCACCAGATGGGGGAAATACATTCTTCACTTATGGCCACTAATGCATTGCAGCATCACCTAATAGATCCAATGTCCCATGCAAACCTATTTTTCCTACAAAATTGAATCAAGCAAAACCACTTGAAAGTCAATGACATGAGATACATTTTAAGTAGGAGAGATGTAGGTGCAAATAAATTGCATCCACATCTTGGTCATCAAACATGGCCTGATAAAATTTAATAGGAATATCAAAATCGGCTTGGCGAGTCCATTCGCTTCATCCCTATTTTAAATATCTCAAAATTGCATCCATATCAATACCTTGATACAAAGTTAAATCAATAGACTCTAGAAAATCATAAGTATAATATAGAGCATCATAATAGGAGCAAATTTCTTAGGGCGTAACAATTACTTGTTTACCCCGAATTGTTATATAGTGAAGTTTATCATTTAGGAGTTTGCAAATTTCCTGATCTTTTAACGAAGCGTAAAATTCATAAACAATGGTGTCAACTGTTAGTTCAGTCGAGGTTGTGTAGAAATTACGCCAATGGTGGAAATCCACCAACTCTCAAATTGCATCACAATCAGTTAACAAGTGGTCGAACCCCCATTCTGAAATGAACGTGCTCCCCTTCATTTGCCAATAGTACTGTTCAACTTTAAGGTTGTCGAAACGAGTAGTGTCAAAATTCATCAACGCTTCTTATGTACGGTGTACTTTACAGGGTGCCATGTGACAGTGTTTAATTAAATGAAGGTAACAACAAAATAAGACACGTAATAGAGAAGGAGATTAGAACACTAAACCCCAATTTAGCCATACTTTTCTCATTCCCGATGAGATATGATTGCCAAACAGAAGAAAAGAATACCAGAAACATAACTAAAAAATGAGGGAAGAAAAAGTTATTGAGAAAAATGGCAGTTAGAAAGCTTGAAATTGAAGCAATAGCTATGAAGGAGAGGTGTGACGGTTCCTACTATTGTTGGGTGCTTTATTAGGTGTTTTGAAAGTGATGTTTTAGGTTTAAAATCGTATGATTTATATAGAAAATCTAATGGGCTGTACGCAAAAATAAGCTTGAAATTAGAGAAAATCGGTGTCGTGTCCCGACACAGGGGTATGTGTGTCACAACATACCACCCTAATTTCCTAAAATTTAGGTTCAAAGTGCTATGTCGTATCATGGTTATAGGCATGTAGTGAAACAGGCCTAAAATTTTCATAAAATTTGGTTCAAAGAAATGTGTCACAAAATAAGGAAACCTATGTCGTGACACAGCCTAGTATTTTCAAATTTTAATACTTCAAAGTTGCGTGTCGCAACATAGGGGTACATGTGTCACAACAGGACTTGGTATTTTCAAATTTTAATACTTCAAAGTTGCGTGTCGCAACAAAGGGGTACCTGTGTCTCGATATGTACTAGATTTTCAAATTATTTAGGTTCGAAGTTTTGTGTCGCGGCACAGGGGTGCCTATGCCGTGACATGTAATGGCTGATGTAAAATCAATGCTCTCGGATGTGTCTGACTTTGTGGGTTGTCCTAATCACTTCAAGACACTTCTAGGGTCACCTAATTCCTACCCTAATAAAAATTTAAAAAGCCTAATTTACACTCCTTGAAATCCAAATGCACAAAATTAAAATATTTATAGGCATAATAGAATTTGATGCTTAAAACTCAAGTATGGCTACTTGATTCGTCCAGTAACCTGTTACTATCTATTATCATCTTTTTCTATCTCTTTCTATCATTGCAATCCTTCTATTGGATGTTGATCAATCTCAGATCTTTCCACTTGTCTCGTTCCTTCGGACCATGTTTTTCTGCACACATCACACTCAAAAAATACCTTTGATCAAGGCTATTAGGGGTTTCACCAAATAATGCAAATCATTTATTCTTTAATTGTTTTTCTAATCCCGCATCTTGCGAATTATTACTACATTTATGCACTTCTATCTCATCATCGATTTTCATGGTTAACTCATTTTTCTTGAGATCAATGGTTGATCTATATGTCACCAGAAACAACCTACCCAACAATATGAGGATCTCTTGATCTTCTTTGAAATCTAATACTAGAAAGTTGACAAGGACTATGAAGTTCCTAACTTTAACTAAAATGTTCTCAAGTACACCTTTTGGGCATACTAAAAACCTGTCAGCTAATTGCAATGTTATTGATGTATTTTTCAACTCTCCTAATCTGAGTTTTTTATAGATTGATAAAGGCATTAAGTTAATGTTGGCCCCTTAATAAAAAAGGGCCTTACTAAAATGCCTATCCCTTATCTCTATGAGATTGTAAAACTACTTGGATCTTTCAATTTGGGGGGTATTTTCTTAGTAATGATCACTACAAGAGACATATATTAATTTGTTCACCCTTTTTCAACTTATTATGCCTTGACATAATTTCCTTTAAGTACTTGGCATATTTTAGTATTTTATCAATTAATTCCAAAAGGGGTATATTTTGGTATTTTATCAATTAATTCCAAAAGGGGTAAATTAACATTCAGGGACTTGAATAGGTTAAGAAAATTTACAAAGTCAACTCCGTCCCTCATTCATTTGTCCTTGATCCTAGATGGGAATGGTATATTCATGGTAACAGAGTTCAGATTATCAACTCAACTACCAGTTTGACAACTTCTTTATTTGGTTATTCAGACTAATTTTGTCCAAAGATTCCTCAATAGATTATAGTGAATCCTCATCTACTTGAATAGGAGCACTAATGTTGTTAAGGGTTTTACTTGATCGTAAAGAAATTTTGTTCACGTGCTCTTTTCCATCCTTACGAGTATTAATCTCCATGTTATTGGGGATTACAGTACCAAATTACATGTGCATGTTGCTCAGTATCTCCATCATCTGACTCATTTGGTTTTGGATGCTTTCCTTAAAACTAATCAATGTGTTACGGGTTAATGTACACTTATGTTGTACTTGTCTAATGTTCATATTCATTGACTGGATCTCTCCCTCTATCCGATCTAGTCGTTGACAACATGTAGCGTGGTCATTCCCCATGGATATGTCTTGAAGTCTTTTCACATGCGGAGGTTGGTAAAGAAGATTTAAATGATTTTGCAATGTGTTTCCACTACATTGATTACTTCCCCACCTTAGATTTGGATGATCCTTTAAACTAGGGTTATATGTGTTTGAATCAGGATTTCTACCTTTATTGCGAGGTAATTCACCTCATTTGATTGGTGCTTCAAATTTTCTCTACAATTTTAGGCTTGCTCCCTTATGGTTGGTTTAGAGGCTACTTCCAAACGGTTCAACTTTTCTAAAATTGTCTTTTATAAGCATTCACCTTTTAAGTTGCTTTCATCGGTGTTGGTTTTGGGTTGTAAGTGAGCTTTTTGTTCGAGCACATATAAGAGTTCAAAGCCATGTCATCAATTATTTGATAAGCTCACTGACCGCCTCCAGACATACCAACACCCAAAGTAGAAATCCTGCACTATGAAGAGTTGTATCCTCAAGTATATTGAAAGCAGCTTCAGATCGACAGAAATCGTATACAGATTTGAAATGAAAAGACATTGAATTTAAGATCAGTGACAAAGTATTTTTGAAAGTATCGTCATGGAAGAAAATTCTTTGTTTTGGTCGTAAAGGCAAACTGAGTCCGCGATTCATCGGGCCATATAAAATCATAGAAAGAATAGGGCCAGTAGCATATCGGCTAGCTTTACTGTCAGAATTAGAAAAGATCCACAATGTATTTCATGTGTCGATGTTACGACGGTATAAATCAAATCCATCGCATGTAATTTCCTCGTCAGAGATTGAAATTCAACCTCATATGACGTATAGCAAAGAATCGATCAGAATTTTAGCTCTGAGAGGTTAAAGAATTGAGAAATAAATGCATAGATTTGGTAAAGGTTTTGTGGCAACGTCATGGTGTTGAAGAAGCTACGTGGTAGCCTGAGGAAGCTATGAGAAAATAGTACCCTAACCTCTTTTCTGGAAATATTTTCGAGGACGAAAATCCCTAAGGGGGAGAGTTGAACAACCCGCTTTTAGTCAAATCAGAATAGTGGTTTTGGAACCACAAATCCAAAGTCAAAATAATTATTTTGTTATTTTTTTAATGTCTACAACATGAATATATGATTGTGTGAAATTTTCATTAAGAAGTTTTATCGTTTAAATACTTAATTTGATAAAAAGGACTAAATCGCGTAAAGTGCAAAAGTGATGTTCTATTAGCTAAAGGTGTCAGATAGTTATGGAATATTAAAGTAAAGGTCCTTATGTGGCAAATAGTCTATTAATTAGATAGTGGATGTTAATGGCTTGGCATTATTGAAATTTTGAATTAGTTATAAGGTTCTTTTTGGTATTTATAAATATAGTTAACTATAATAAAATAAACAAAAATTAAATGCTTTCATCTTCATCTTTTGATAAAATTGAAAAGAAGAAAAAAAACCATTTCTAGGGTTTAAAGTTTCGGTCCATTGCTAGCCTAATTGTAAGTTCATTTTTGTCTCATTTTTAATGATTTCTATGTTTTTGAGATCGTTGCAACTAGGTCTAGTTAGCCCAGAAACTAATTTGCAAAAAGGTTAAAGGTTTAGGATGTTACCATTGATGAATAAGCATGTATTTTAATGATTTATGATAGATTATGAATGTTTGATGATAGTTATACAAGTTTTGTTAAGTGTTTTTTAGTGAAAATGCAAATTAGGGATTGAATTGAGAAATGTGGAATGTTTGTGGGAAATTTGTGAATAAATGAAAAATATGGGCTGATATGTGTACTAGGAAAATTCGGCTAGCATGGGTTGGTATTAAATTTCATGAATTTGTGATTTTATGAAATAAAGACTAAGTTGTAAAAGTTGTGAAATACTGGAGGCAAAAGTGTAAATGTGCTTTAATGGGTGTTTGGATTAAATTGAATAGAGTGATAATTTAATAAACTAAATTTGATTACATATAGACCAAGAAAAGTGAAATTCGGATCTAGATCGGGGGAAAAACAAAGTACTCGACTAATCAACCTATTTCATCTTTTTGTGAACCGAGGTAAGTTTGTATGATTAATAAGCTAAATGTTATATGTGTTATATGCTTAAATATTATAATTGTGATAATACGACATTGCAGAATCTATCAAAAAAGCATTGAGACAGTGAGAATCCTGGTTGAACCTTAGGAATAGATAGGATACTAGTGACATGTCATTAGGGGTTATTATGAATATGTGATCCGAGTGCTGGTCTTGTACGTCCTACCGGTGGCTAAGTATATCGGCATGTGTTGTGGTTACTTGACAGCTTGTGTGAGTAGCACTGTCTAGCTATGTCTTGACTGACAGCTTGTGTGAAGAGGCCTGTTGATAGCTCGAGAGTGAGTATATATGTGATATGAGATTGAGAAACCATTGGCTATGTATGTGGCACTTCCGTGCGAGATTCCCGAGTATCTGATATCATTCTGAATGGTTCAATGGGAAAAGATGATGGTACAAGGATGTAAGTAATGTTATAGATCAGTTCAGGTACTCGTGATGAGTTTGGCAAGTAAGTGGAAGTTGATGAATTTATACATGATTCATAGAAATATGAAAATTTGAAAATTGGTAAATTACAGGTATTACTTATAGTTACTCATGTTCTTTAAGTTGTGAATAAGTTGGCAAGTATACTTATTAATCATATGAACTTACTAAGCTATAAAGCTTACTCTGTTTATTTTACCGCATTTTTAGTGATTTTAAAGCTAGATCGGATTCAGGGATCGCTGGAGACTTCATCACACTATCAAGCTATCGTTTTGGCACTTTTGAATCTATGTTTTTGGAATATATGGCATGTATAGGAACTTTGGTCATTTTGGTATATGAGTTGATAATGATTTTGGTCATTTGAAATGGATTGTAAATGTTAAATGCTTCTAGTTTTGTATATAGCCATGTAAGTTGGCCTAATTTGGTTAGTTTGCTTGTGAATATATATGTGTGTATATGGCCTATGTTATGTGATTGAGGTTGGCTTTGTGATGCTTATTGATAGTAGGTATTGTGGTTGTAATGGTTGATATTAGAAAAGATATATGCTTGTAAATTTGAGCATAATGATAACTAAGTTTTCATGGAAAATATTACTAAGGCTAAGATCATACAAGCATTCCATTCTTAATGATAACATACTTTCACTCAGATAAAATCATCATTCATACTTTCATACAAACTATCTCATTAACAAAAATATCTCTAAACATTCATTTATTACAACATGCTTATGAAAGAAATAATTGAAACATACTTGAAAAATTTAAAAATTTAAGCAATTTATTTGCCTTACCCCCTTTAAAAAGAAGCAATGTCCTCATTGTAAGAACAAAGTAATTAATGAAAACTAAACACTAGGTAGGGTTGTAAAAAAAGAGAGGTGAGTCATTAAGACTACTTAAATACCAAGTCTTTCTGAATAACCCAATCCTGGACATGTTCATTCCCATTACCACATCACTTAGTCTTTTTCATTTTAAAAAAGTGCTAAGTTTATTCATGCTTGCTATTTTTTATTTTGCAGAAATTAAATCCTAAATACGAAAGAAATAAATTCCTAAGACCTAAAAATAATTAAATAAATAACAAGATAAAAATCACTCCTTTTATTTTTCTTACTCATTCCCCTTGTCTTTTTTAGCTCCATCTCCACTTGCAGAGTCAATATCTTCCGCCTGTGTCTCAAAGATAGCATTTGGGAACTCAGGAACAAAAGTACTAGAGATATTCTTAAAAGTATTTCGAATTGAGTCATCTCTAATTTTTGCATATTTCCAGTAGGTTTGTTGTTGATTGTGCATGAACTTGCACATATTCATGAAAATTGACAACTCTAATTTCTTTGAAGTACTTGCATAAGTCGGCATAGGAGTTGTAGGTTCAGGTTCAACAATTAGCCTGACTGGTTCTTCTTCTGGCTTAAACCTTGGTTCAGGGTTTTTAAATCCTTCAACTAGTTTAGGACTGTTCGGTTCCTTATCAGATTCTTCTTCTTCAGTGTCTGTAACTGCATTAGCTTCAGTTTTAGTTCCATCTTTGGCTCCTCAGTATCTGGCTCAGTTGGCTCTTCTTGCTTACCTTGATTTAACTCATGCACCCTTTCTAGTAAACTTTCAAGATCATAATTTGTAATGCATCCTTGAACATATCACCCCTTCAGATTTGCTTGTGTTTTAACACGGGCCTTTAAGCAAAGTGAAGTGATTAATGATGGGAGATAGACACTTCCTGCCTTCTTTTTAGCACAATCATGAATCTCCTTGAGAATAATTTTCCCAACATTAATGGACTTTTCTGTCAAGATTGCATATAACAAAAGCATCCGTTCCATCGAGATGGTGGAACTATGTGAGATAGGCATAAAACTATAGCGAACGAAATAAAATCATAACTTTGCTACTGGTTAGGTATTCTCTTTGACAAGAATGGCTCCCATACTTTCTTATAATCCATTGGGATCTCGGATTTGTCACAACATCAAGCACTGGTTGAAGAAAATCCTAATTGATGTTGTTCATCATAGGGTAGTACTCATCTTCTTCAACATCAGGTAAGTGAAACAAATCATTGATAGACTTAGAAGTAAGAGGTACCTTTTTCTTTCAACGATGACTTCAGTAGAATCTTGCATAGTCAAACTAGCATAGAATTCTCGAACTAGTTCATCATCAAAAACTGAACGAACATCACAAAATCGTTCCCACTTGAGAGCATTAATTTTCTTTCTAATCGGTATAGAAACAACCATCAAATCATTACTTTTCAAGTCAAAACCTTTTTCCGGCATCATTGGTTGATGCTTGAAGATTGAATCAAATCTCTCTTTAACTTCTTCATCAATCAAAATTGGGTTTTTAGGAGTAGTCTTTGAAGATCTGGTTCTTTTGCAAGACATGGTATCTTTCATTGAAAATTGGCAAAATTTCCGCACAAAGGGAAAAAAGAAATCGGCAAAGTGGTAAAAACTTGCTACGGCAAAAATCTTGCGATGGCAAGAATAGTGCTGTAGCAATGACGGCGTGCGACAGCAACGGCGACGCTTCGACAATCTTCTTACGGTAGTAGTAGATGGTTTCAGAAAAAAAAGGGAAGAGAACTAAGGTTTCTTTCGAGATTTGAGGTTGACGGTAAAAAAAAAGAGAGATTTAGGGACATTTTTAGGGGTAAAACAAATTGCTTTGAGGGATATGAAAATTAATAAAATGGAGAGGGGTTTATATAGGAAAAATTAGGGCAATATGTAGCAAAAATTTAGCTACATTAGGGTTACTTGGAAGGCAAGTAATGGGTATGACAGCAAGGCATGGATTTTTCCCTCCCTTTTGCTATCTTGGGCCACAAACTCAAACTGTCTTGTCTCAAGAAAAAAACTTATTATTACTTGGGCCAAATTTGACCCACTTTTTTAACATAAAAATTTAAAATTTAAACAAAACAAATGAATTTAAAATTTTTTAATCTTAATTAGAAAATTTCTTCTTAACAAATTACATTAAATTAATTCCAAGGAAACGTTGGAGGGGTCATAGCAGTCTCGCTTAAGTTCCAATCTCCTTAGATAAAATTAATTAAATGTACTAAGTTAAGAAAAATAAGTTCTAATTAATTATTTATTTACAAAACGAGTTCATGAAAAATCAAGGGTCTATTAATTTGAACGAGGATTCAACTCGCTCAACTTCACCATCCCAATAGTGTTTGAGACGTTGACCATTAACTTTAAACGTACCTCAATAATTATCGTATAATTCAATAGCTCCATAAGGATAAACTCGGTAGATGGTATACGATCCTTTCCATCGGTATTTAAGCTTCCCAGGAAATAACTTCAACCTTGAATTAAACAACAAAACCTTCTGACCTTCTTTAAACTCGTGAGGTTGTATATGACTATCAAGCCATCTCTTTGATCTTTCTTTACACATTTTGGCATTCTCATAGTGAAACAACCTCAGCTCTTCCAATTCATCAAGTTGTAACATCCTTGTCTCACCGGCTTGCTTAAGATCAAAGTTCAACTGCTTCAAAGCCCAGTGAGCTCTATTCTCCAACTCTAATGGCAAATGGCATGCCTTTCCAAAGACTAACTAATAAGGAGTCATTCCTAACGGTGTCTTAAATGCTGTTTGATAGGCCTATAATGCATCATCGAGCCTTCGAGACCAATCTTTTCTACTAGGGCGTACTACCCTTTCAAGAATACTTTTGATTTCACGGTTCACTCTTTCAACTTGCCCATTAGGCTGGGGGTGATAGGCAGTAGCAATCTTGTGCTTCATATCATATTTGTCAAGTAGCCACTTAAGCCATTTGTTCACAAAGTGAGAACCTTCATCACTAATAATAGATCTTGGTGTCCCAAATCATGTAAACACATGCTTATATAGGAATCGTATGACTACCTTAGCATCATCTGTAGGGTATGCTTCAGCTTCAACCCACTTGGATACATAGTCCACAACAACTAATATGTATTTGTTCTTATACGAAGAAGGAAGCGGGACTAAGAAGTCAATGCCCCATACGTCGAATAATTCAATCTCCAAAATATTCGTCAAGGGCATCTCATTCCTCCTTGATATATTTATGGTCCTTTGGCATTTATCACAGTTCTTCACATAAGCATAAGCATCTTTAAATAGTGTAGGCCAAAAGAAACCTGCTTGCAAAATCTTTGTTGTAGTACGTGAACCACCAAAGTGTCCCCCACTTGGAGATGAATGGAAATGATACAAGATCTCAGCAATGTCACTTTTAGCTACACACTTTCAGATTACATTATCTGCATACTGTTTAAACAAAAATGGATCCTCCAAAAAATAATATTGACTATCATGAAGGAATTTTTTCCTTTGTTGGTATGTCATTTCTCGAGGAATTATTCCACATGTAAGATAATTGGAAAAATCAACAAACCAATGTGTTTCATGAATTTGATTTACCTCAAATAAGTGTTCATCTGGGAAATTCTTGTTGATAGGCACACATGATCGAGTTACCTCATCTTTCTCCAACCTCGACAAATGGTTAGCTATTTGATTTTTGACACATTTTCTATCTTGATCTCAAGGTCAAATTCTTGAAGTAAAAGTATCCAATGAATTAGCCTCTGTTTTGCATCTTTCTTCATGAGCAAGTATTTAATGGCCGCATGGTCAGTAAATACTGTAACTTTGGTACCTATAAGATATGAGCGAAATTTTTTGAAAGAAAAAACTATAGCAAAGAGTTCATTTTCAGTTACCATATAATTGAGTTGGGCTCCCGTCAAATTTCTACTTGCATAGTAAATAAGGTGAAACACTTTGTTTCTTCTTTGACCCATCACAACTTCAATAGTATAATCATTTGCATCGCACATCAACTCAAAAGGTGAGCTCCAATTAGGTGTAACGATTATTGGGACTGAGATTAACCATTTTTTCAGATCTTAAAAAGCTTTCAAGCATGCTTTGTTGAAATCAAACATTGTATCCTTCTCTAACAACAAACACAACGGTTTAGAAATTTTTGAGAAATCTTTGATAAACTTTCGGTAAAAATTGGCATGGCCTAAGAAACTTCTGACTCTCTTCACATTAATTGGGCCAGGTAATCTTTCAATTACGTCCACCTTTGCTTTATTGACATCAATTCCTCTCTTTGAGATTTTATGCCCTAAGACAATCCCTTCCTTAACCATAAAATGGCATTTTTCCCAGTTAAGGACAATATTCGTCTCTTTGCATCTCTTCAGTACCTTAGCCAAATTACTCAAACAAATATCATAAGTGTTACCACAAACAGAAAAATCATCCATGAAAACCTCAATAAAATTTTCAACCATATCAGTGAATATTGCCATCATGCATCGTTGAAATGTTGCAGGTGCATTACATAAACCAAAAAACATTTGCCTAAAAGAAAACGTACTGTATGGACAAGTAAAGGTTGTTTTATATTGGTCCTCCAAAGCTACATCTATTTGGTTATATCCCGAGTAGCCATCTAAAAAACAATAAAATTCATTACCTGCCAGTTGATCTAACATCTGATCCATAAAAGGAACAGAAAATGGTCCTTCTGAGTGGGCTTTATTCAATTTTCGAAAATCAATACAGGTTCTCCAACCAGTAATAGTTGATACATGATATTCGCGACAGGTTTTAAAAATTTATAATTAATTATTCTTGAAACTAACCATTATCACGATGAAGGCAAGTGTACCTATCGAACAGTAGTATAGCTTTAGCAAGACAGGATTGTCAAACCCAAATGAACCAAGAGTACTAGTAATTACTTTCTTTATATTATCTAGCTTAAAAATTAAGGGGTTTGTTTATCTAAACTAATTAACTAAACTAAGGGTGCATAGAGAGAAAACCGGGAAAAGCTTTTGGGAGAACTCGATTAATTAAGACAATACCCAAGGAAAAATCCACCTGGACTTCACTTGTTATTTGACTCTGAATCAGACGATTTATTTATTTGACTTGATCCGTAGAAATGCCTAAGTTATATTATTATCTCTGTCGAGACTAATAATGTCTAACCATAGGTTGATTAATAAAAACCTTTTTCTAATTAACGCCCTAGTGTTTCATTAACTCGATCTATGGATCCCCTTATTAGGTTTCACCCTAATTCGAAAAAATCTTATCACCCTATCTCTAGGTGTGAATCAACTCCACTTAATTATGACAAATTTACTCTTAGACAGGGTCTTTTCCTCCTCTGAATAAGAGCATTAACTTGAATCAATATCCTGGATTATTAAAACAAGAATTAAGAACACATAATTAAGAACAAGCCAAATATTTATCATACAATTCAGATAATAATAACAAGATCTGTCTTAGGTTTCATTCCCTTTAGGTATTTAGGGGGTTTAGTTCATAATTATGAAAGAAAACATCTCAAAAGAATAAAGATAAAAAAACATAAAGAAAACCCAAAACCCCTGAATGGAAATTGAAGGGAGATCTTCAGTCTTGACGATGAATCCAGCTTCTAAGATGGATCAATCAACTTCCCTTGAGTAATTCCTTGCCTCCTACTTCGTGTGTCTCTTCTAAGTACCTCTTCTGGTGTTTAAATAGGCTTTAGAATGCCTAAAATCCCTCAACAGTGGCCTTTTCCGAATAGGACTATACTTGGGCTCGGCAGGGACACGCCCGTGTGACATGCTCGTGTGCAATTACTCTAGCCCGTGGTCAAGGTTGTTGAATAGGCACGGGCGTGTAGTCTACCTGTGTAAGTCGTGCTTTAATCCTGCCAAATGGACATGGCCGTGTGTCACTCCCGTGTGAGGAAGTCCAGGCCGTGTTGATTTCCCACATCGGTCTATTTTCTCCGTTTTCGGCCCGTTTCTTGCTCTTTTTACTCTTCTATGCTCACCTAAGTATAAAACATGAATTTAAAGAATTAGGAGCATCGAATTCACCAAATCTAAGAAGAAATCATCTATAAATGTGCTAAGCATGGGATAAAAATATGTATAAATTACTCTTTATCAAAAGTTCTCGTTGGAATTAACTCGTTACGCTTATTTTCAGCAATCGTGATTCCACCTTTCTTTGGCACACACTGCATCAGACTTATTGAGGAACTATCTGAAATAGGATAGATGATTCCTGCATCTAACCATTTGATCACTTCCTTTCTCACAACTTCTTTCATAATAGGATTGAGCCTCATTTTCCTATCAATTCAAGCTTTTTCACATTCTTCTAAAATAATTTTATGCATGCAAAAAGGACTTATACCTCGAATATCAGCTATGGTCCAACCAATTGCTTTCTTAAATTTCTTTAGAACAACAACTAGTTGCTCCTCTTGATCTTGTCAGTTCTATTGAAATAATCATTGGCAAAGTGGAACAGTCACCTAAATAAATGTATTTCAAATGGGAAGGAAGTACCTTTAGTTCGAGTTTAGGTTGTTCTTCAATTGATAACTTGGGTTGCACAAATTCTCTAACTTCTAACTCCAATGGCTCAAACCGTGTGGATTTAATAAAATTTCTCGGATTGGCTTCCATCAAAGCCATGTTTTTTTCACCTTTTTCATCCTCCAAAGGGTCAAGATCTAAGGCTTTCCCCAATGGATCTTCTTCAAAATTTCTTTCCATAGAAACCAAGGTTTCTATCTCTTCCATAACTAAACACTGTTCTGTCGGATCGAGAAATTTCATCGCTTTAAGAATGTTAAAGGTTACATGATAGTCTTGAACTCGCATGGTGAGTTCACCTTTCTGCACATCAATTAATGTTCTCTTTGTGGCTAAGAAAGGTCTCTCAAGGATGATGACACTTCCTTATCTACTTCAAAATCTAAGACAATGAAATCAACAGGAAAAATAAATTTGACTCTTACCAAAACATCCTCGATCTTTCCTTTAGGATATGCTAAAGATCGATCTGCTAGCTGAAGTGTCACAGTTGTAGGTCTTACTTCACCTATGCCTAGCATCTTGAAAATAGACTTAGGCATCAAGTTGATATTCACTCCTAAATCACACAAAGCTTTACCACTGTAAGATTTACCAATGTTACAGGGTATAGTAAAGCTTCCTGGGTCTTTCAATTTCGGTGGTAGTTTGTTCTGTAGGAACACATTGCACTCCTTTGTCAAGGCAACAGTCTCATACTCACTCAGTTGTTTCTTCTTGGATAGTATATCCTTCATAAACTTCACATAATTCAGCATTTGTTCTAAAGCCTCCTCCAACAGAATATTGATGTGTAATTGCTTCAAAACATCAAAAAACTTCTTGAATTACACCTCCTTAAAAGTTTATGAAGCGGGTAACTCTTCTGAGTAGGTAAATCTACATCCAAAGAAGATGTTAAAGCATCTAAATTCACTAAGTTAAGATTTACCTTGTTAGCCTTTCCAGATTTTGATTCCTTTGGTGTAAGAATTTGAATAGCAGGTTGATTCTTCTCAACGGGCTTATCTTCGACATCAATCAATTGGGGTTCCAGAATTTTACCACTTCGCAATGCCACTGCCTTGATATGTTCTTTATCCAAATTTCTTGGATTCTCATTATTGCTTGGAAAGGTTCTTTACGATCTATTACGAAGCTCTGTAGATAACTGACCCATTTGGTTTTCCAAATTTTACAATGTTGCTGCTTGGCTTTGGATCAAAGCGTCATTCTTTTCCATGTATGCTTTCAACAAGTTCTCCAAAATGTTTGATACCTCAGCTTGAGGTGGATTTAGAGCTTACTGATTAAATCCTCGAGATTGGTAGGGTCTATGCTGCAAAAAGTTGTTATTCGATCCATTTCCTTGGTTGCTCCAAGAAAATTAGGATGATTACACCATGAAAGATTGTAAAAGTTGGGCTGGGGTCCTTGTCCACTCTTATTTTGATGTTGGTTTCCCACATAGTACACTGATTTAGAATTTGATGGACAATTCTCAAAAGAATGACCTTCCCCACAGTACACACAAGAAACTACTTCAAAAGGACTTGGTGGTTGAGCTGCAAAATTATTAGCACTATTAGTGGAAAACTATTTTAACATAGAGGAAATAGAAGATACCTGAGCTGATAACGAAGTGAGGGTGTAACACCCCAAACCCGGCCTAGACGTTAGGGCCGAATCAAGCGGTGTCACATTGAAGTGTTTTTCGAAACCATAATTTCATTGGAAAGCCCGTTATATATTAAAACCTATTATATCATTAACGAGAATTTGTAAATCATATTAGATTGTTATTACACTTTAAAACTATGTTTGTTGCGGAAGCTTTAAAATTATATTAAGAAAATGTGGTGTTTTTGAAAAATAGTTATCTTTTGAAAACACTTCTTCTTCCTATAGCTAGCAGTTTATATCAAACCAAGTAAAAATCCAAAATTAAAAGTTAAAACATTCGAGTGGCCTTATTACATAAATAAATACCCAATTCAAAATTTAATAGTAAATAAAAGTCAAATATAAAGCAGGAGCAGTAGTGTGGCCACCTCAGAATCCCTCGCAGCACCGATCCGTCTGAGGTTAGCGATTTGCTATACAGATAAACAGAAGGGTGAGTTTACAAAAAATCAGTGTGTAATCCCTTAATAAACAGAAAGTCAAACATACAGTGAACAAATACAGTCTAGGCCTAAGCCCATATCAATAACAGTGGAAATATCAGTTTGGGCTTTAGCCCAACTCAATACAGAAATAGTCATTTGGGCCTTGGCCCATTGCAGTAATAGTAAACAGTGCAGTACATATATGAAATTAGAAATCCTACCCAACCAGTCTCTATACACCACTCAATTCAGCCCTACACACCATGTGGGGATAAAATCAACCCACCCATCCCTACACACCAAAAATAGCACCTGTTGCGGCACTAAACAGTATTGCAGCAAAGTTGCCAGTAATATGAACAGCTTAAAGCCATCAGTAGGTCCATAGTCATCTTGGGCGACCCATGTGACCATATCAATACAGGACACATCCTCCAAAATAAAAATCCCAACCCTATGCATGTCATGCATTATATCATAATATCTTACATGGATGCAACATACATATAACGTGCCATGCTCAAATATAGTCATACACATCATAAGGAAAATCAGTCATTTTACCTTACAGGGGTATTACAGTCATTTTTCCCTACAGGGGTATTACAGTCATTTTTCCTTATAGGGGTATTTCTGTCATTTTACCCTATGAGGGTATTTCGATCACCATTTCATCCCAACATGGTCCAAAATGGCCTAAGCCCATGAGATTGCCCATGGTAGCCTCTCGTAATCTAGTACCCACGTTTATGCGTTTGGGATTACCACACAAGCGATCGTACACCCATGTAGCATCAACGGTCCTATTTTTAGGTTTTTGCTGATTTACGATTAAGATAGTGATTACACACCTTAAACGAAGATATGCGAGTAGCCCGTGAGCCAAAAGCCTACATTCAATCAAAATACTCCATTAATCAATGACAATAGGATTAACTTCACCTTCATTTATATATTGTAAAAAATTCCACTAATACTTGCCTTGTTGGACTAATGAAGATTCTACCCTTAAACCGATACACACAACTAATTACGAACTCCTTTAGGGAAATACCTACATTTCGGATAAACTTATTAACCTTAATCATATTGCTAACACATGATTTGAGCCAAATGTAAATCACTTACCGGCAACGTAGAGTCCAAAATAGGAGAAAGGAAGAATCGACCTACACCCCCACTAGTGCCGAAAGTACACAAAATGATGGTGACAAAGTGAAACAATCGCAGCCCTAACAGTATTTGGCAGAAAAAAAAGTTGTTAGATGAAGTACAGTTACAATAGAGACAGGAAGATAAAGGAAAAATATTGTTTATTCAAACTGAGAGTCAGACTTACCAAAACGCAAGGCTGAAGAATAACTATAACTATAGAAATATCGGCACAAAGAGGACAAGAATAACAGTAATATTAGGCCAAGCCTCAAAAAGAAGAGGGGAAAGAGTTGAGAGTGAGCAGAGAAACAACAAGAAGAGTAGTGAAAGAGATGCAATTAGTCAATGAGAAGCCGATTGGAAAAGAGGAAAGAGGAGAAAGAGAATCAGTCAACATAATGAATGGATTAGAGAGGGAGAAAGAAAAGTATTCAGCCAAAAAATGTATCGAGGGGGAAATCATTTGTCAAAAAGTAGAGGAAACAGAACAAAACTGAAAAAGTCTAAAATAAAAGTACCCCAATGATCCCCTAGCATTATTCGGTTATCAAAAAGTGTAAGAAGAATCCGAAAGTGCTCGTAAAAAAAACAAAAGTGAGGAGAAAATAAACAACTAGAGTGTATAACAATCGAAACTAAAGCTTTCCACAAAGCCGAATTCTCCCTCAAACTGAAATCACTAGGTGCCTACAATCCTAATTAAACACCAACACCTCCTCCACTTCAAATTCCCTTGATTTCCTCCTAAAATCTCTTATCATATCTCTTCTCAACTCCCTCCTATAATCCGTCTATGACCAATTCAAACTCCACTCCCCTCAGTAGTGTTTCGGTCAAACACAACCTCCTCTCATGGCCATCAGTAAAAATAATCTCCATTTGCGCAAGCATGGATTCGAACCTCAGACCACAAGTACACTCCAGACGCCACTATCCACTATACTAGCAGGCCCATTCTGTCATGTTTTAACAATTTTTACTTATAACCCTACTGATCAAATATACGGGTTTTATCCTTAAAAATCAAGGTTTTTGGATAAGCCAAGGTTTGAACCCAAGACCTCTCAGACACTTCCCAGAACACTCATAACACTTAACCACTGAAGCAGATACACAGTTGTGTCACTTTCTTGCACAACTAACCATTTATGTGCTGCCTCCAAACTGCTCCTATGCTTAAGGACCTAATACTTCTAGGCCCAAATTTGGGGTGTTACAATTCACCCTTCCTTAAAGAAATTTTATCCTCGAAATTTCCAACTATCAAAACGGTTGCATAATATAGACTACACCACTACGTTCCCACAACGCACTCTAGATCCAAAACACTACCACATTAAACCTAAGTGTTGTCAGTATCGTCTATAAATAGACTGAAACAATGCATCGATCCAATGCTCAGCCGCACGATAATGAGACCCAGCTCGAGCACCTCTAAGGCATCCGCCGCAGCCTTTTATACCCCTTTTGTGAGTACAACCGATGTTTATTATCGAATTATGTTTAATTTTATTAGCAGTTTTATGCATCAGATTACAGTTTCAGTGTTTTATTAACAAATGTCTTATAAGAGGCAATATCAGAAGTGCAAAGTTTGTTTTCGCACAACGCAATGTCTATCGGTGTTTACCAATTTACTACAGTTTCAGTTTACCAGTTTACTACAGTTTCAGTTCACTCTACTAAAGAGTTTGCAGTACAGTATACTACCTACAATAGTCTCAATAATCCTACCTGATCGCGTGATTCATAACAAGAAATAAATATTTATAATGAAGATCAAAACCTAGACTAACTATTATCACGACGAAAAGGCAAGCGCACTTATCGAACAATAGTATAGTAATGGCAAGACCGGGATATCGTACCCAAGGGAACCAAAAGTACTAGTAATAACTATCTTTTTATTATTTAACCTAGAAATAAAGAGGGGTTGTTTATTAAACTAATTAACTAAACAAATTAACTGATTAAACTAAAGCAAAGAGAAAATTTGGAAAAAGACTTGAAGAAAAGCAACTGATAAAGACGACACCCAAGGAGGAATCCACCTAGATTTCACTTGTTATCTGACTCTGAATCAAACGATTTATTCACTTGACTTGATCCGTGAGACTCCGTAACTTATATTATTATCTCTTTCGAGACTAATAATGTCTAACCCTCAGTTGAATTAATTGAAATCCTTTCTTCATTAAAACCCCTAAGGAAGTAGTAAATCAATCTATGGACTCCCATATTAGGTTTCACTCTAATCCGAAAAAATCTCGTAACCCTATTTTTAGGCTTTCGATCAACTCCGCTTAATTATGCCAAATCTACTCTTAGACAGGGACTTTTTCTCCTCTACATAAGCACATCAAATCATGAATTAATACCTAGGATATTAACTCAAGCATTAAGAACACATAATTAAGAACAAATCAATTATTTATCATACATTTTAGATAATAATAACAAGATCCATTATAAGATTCAACCCCCTTAGGTATCTAAGGGGTTTAGTTCATAATAAAATAAGAGTACATCTCAAAAGTATGAAAATAACAAAACATAAAGAAAACTCTAAAACCCCTGAAGGAATTCTAAGAGAGATCTTCAGTCTTGGAGTAGCTCCGGCTTTTAGGATGGATCGTCTAGCTTCCTTCAAGTAATTCTCGGCGTGTGGTTCTGTACTCTAGAAAAGTTCTGGAGAGAGCGCCCCCTTCTAAGTCATACTTAGGGTGTTTATATAGGCTTTGGATTGGCTTTCTTCCTCCCTAAGTATCCTTTTTCGTGTAAAATACAACTCTTTAAAAAAGGGACATGCCCGTGTGCCACAGCCATGTGACGTGATTGCCAGGCCATGTTCGATCCGTTAAATTGCACACGGCTGTGTGGGTCAATGGCTAGGCCGTGTGAATTGTGAAAGCCTTGGTCAACACCCTCGAAAGACACGGGCGTGTGAGCTGCCTGTGTGGCAAGGCTTAGGCTGTGTCATCTTTTCGATTCGATCCGTTTTGTCCCTTTTTGGCTCGTTTTTGGCTTCTTTTAACTCTTGGTGCTCTCTTGAGTACAAAACATGAAATAACCTGATTAAGAGCACTGAAATCCATAAATCTAGTAATAAGCATCCATAAATATGCTAGGTATTTGGGGTGAAAATATGTATAATTTTGCATTTATCAAATACCCCCACACTTAAGCATTTGCTCGTCCTCAAGCAAAACTCTCATTTACTGCTAGAATTCATTCATTTCAATCACATAATCATTATTGATAATGTTACAAGTTATTCCACAGAAAATCATACAGTAAGAATTCAACTATAGGGGCATTAAAAGCCTCAAACAATCTAAATCGAATATTTTGATAATAAAATCATAGGTAATCTCCTTCCTCTAAGTAATTAACTTTAGTTCTAAATATACAAGAGATGACACCCTCACCAAAGATTTACTCAAATCACTCAAAGTGCTTAAGGTTCAAGATTAAGCACTCGATTGTCTAACATAAGAAGTTATTACTATAGGCTTGCATGAAAATCAAATCTCCGCCACTTGTAAATGATATGATACACAAATCAAAAGGTCTTTGCATGGTTGTAACGTGGTTTAGGTTACGAGTATGGATACCAGCTGAAGACACAAAGGTTAAAATCGAGATAATTTCAATATATTACCCCACTATCAAAAACTTAATTACTGAATCACAAACAAATATCTAGAACTATATTACATGAGCTCATGACAACTTTAGCTTATTGAGAATTACAATAATAATACTGAGTTTTTTTTAATAACAAATCAAGTCATACAATATAGAATTCATACTTCCTGATTCAGTAACAAAAAATGATGAACATGGTGAGGTAACAATATTAAAAAAAACCAATAAAAAAAGGTAAATTAAGTAAGATGATTTCAACAATAATGGGTTAATGGGTTAATTATGAGGGTTAATTAATAAAAATGGTTAGTAGGCTCAAGGGGGTTTACTAAGGGTTTGATTATGTGGAAAGGCTTTTTATGGAGTAAGTGGGTTAAATCCTAAGTGCCTTTATCATCTCAGTATATTAAATCATACATGTGATCTCGACATGTATAATCGAAGCAAGTTCTAGAATAACAGTTCAATATTGACACACTCAAACCACAAAAGAAGTGAGCAAGAAAGAAAGCTATATGCTCAAAAGGCTCAAAAATTTCACCAAAAATTTGGGTTTTTGATGTCATTCCTGTATACTTAAGATTTCAAGATAATACCTCAATTTAAGAAAATAATATAAAAATTTTAGTTCTCAAAATATCAATTTATCATGCTTGATTCTCTAATGTCCTATAATCAAATAATCATGCATAATTCCCATGGTTTAATTCATGACATATCAACAATAATTATAGATCAATCAGAATTCATTCAATCAATATTATGAGAAAATCACTTAAGCACAAGATCAAATTCAGGGATTTGAGAATAATACAAAAAGTTAGGCATCATGTTCATGTTCACCCCCCACACTTAAGATGTACATTGCCCTCAATGTACAAAGATAGATTATTCAAAATAAAGAAAATCATAAGAGGGAAGGAGGTGAAACTCCCTGTTATATGGGTATGGAGCTTGATTCTGAGGCTGGAGTGTTTAGGGAAAGTGGTAGCTGCCACTGTTCTTGGCTAGATGAAGAAATTGGGTCGTTGAACATGGCACTCGTGAGGTATTATTTCCCATTTGTTTCCTCATTCCGTAAAATATTCCAAGCAGCTTTGCTGGGAAGTCTGTAGAATCATTAAGAGCTTATTAAAAGTTGGTGTCGAAGAGAGTATAGTGGGATTACTTGTTAGAGATACTAGAAAAATGAAGAAAGTAAAATTTACTAATATAGATATGTCTTTCAAAAGAAAATAATAAAATTGTAATGAAAAGAAAAATAAGAACAAAAATAAAAATAAAAATAAAAAGATAAGAGGATTCAATGATCCTCGTCAGTGGGGCCCTCAAGTGGTGGCGCAGGAGTGGCAATGTGAAAGTGCTGGCACAATTGCTGCATCATGGCTTACATGTCATCCATCTGTCTATCACGTTGCCGATCTCGCTCGTGAATCATCTCGAACTGTGTCGTGCAATACTGCTTTAAGTGAGCTAGTCGGTCAAAAAGGTCTGCCAATAAAGCAGCCGCATGAACTGGTCGCTCCCTAGGTGCCGTGGTAGAAGGCTCCTCGTGCTGTGGGGGGACATCATCAAGAATGTCATCTAGATTCTCCTCGTCAATGGCATGAGTGAGACGGTACTGAAGAGGATCAGTCCCACGTCAGCGCTCAATCATCCTTATGTGTAACATAGTCGTGATGCCCTGTGGGGACATCTGACCTATCAGTGTAAGCATTGATGACTGGGCCACGGTGTTGAGAAGGCTGAAGTGTTTGGCAAGGCACGTCACGTAGGGGCCGATAGAGATTACTCCCTTCCAATGCCACTTGGTCTGATGGCGAATGGCGAAAGCGATGAAGTATGCCAAGTCAGTCATGTGTGCATTCGCCATGCACCATAAATAGTAGGCTTCGTGGGTGTTCAACGCTGGTGCTCTCTCTCATTCAGGTCAATGTGTGTGCCAATATGGCATGGAGATAGTGTAGGGAAGGGGCGAGAGCTGAGGCCTTCGAGCTGCTGGGGTCGTAAGTGGAAGAGAGTGGTGCCAAAGCTTTCCATCACAAGGAGGGAAAAATATGGATATTGCGTGGTAGTGCATTCATGTCCTCCTCCTCCATAAACTCATCGGTGTAAAGTCCCAGAGCGACTCCAAACTTTGGGACACTCATCGGGTGAACGAGACCGCCTAATCAGAAGTGAATGGTGCCGGGGTCGTCATTGTTCATCATCACCACCTGTAAATGAAAAGTAGAGCATAATTCTAAAGTTAGCTCTAAATAAGTAGGTTCGGTGATATCGAAGAACCGTTCCCATGGGTTTGTGGTCAGGAGGGCACGGATGGCATCAGCTAGTTGGACTTGCTCTACGGCAGCCTAGTCGAAGTAACGACCTGTAGTAAGGGGTTGTGCGCATAGTATTTGAAATAGCTCCTCCTGCGAAGCTTGCGAAAACTCAAGGAATGGGTGCCAAACTTCTGCTGTAGCACGTACCGAGGAAGAACCCAGTCCCCTACGTCTCTTTGAGGATGGGATTGTGGCCTTTTTTCCTCTCGATGATGATATAATGTACCTGAAAATGTATGAGCATTGATATAGTAGATCCAAGATGTGTTAACATTTAACTATATCAAGCGAAAGGTGAAAAATTTATATGATTATTCAGAAGCATTTACTGGAATCAAAGATGTATCATCAGTTAAGCGTGAATCTTAAAACTAGCATATGCTATTTAGTAGTTTAAACAATTCAAATATAGAAAATACTAAAGCAAATTCCTAAAGTATTTAGGTTGAGAAAGTGAACCAAAAACTATTGTAGGATGGCGCATGGGTGTGTTGGAGCGAGCACGGGCTTGTGGCATAGGTGTACAGCCATGTGGAGGAAAAATAGAGGGGAAAGAGAGGGGAAAGTGAGGATTAATTCAGGGAGAGTGGATTTTAAGGTGGTTTGAGGGTGGGGGAAGTGAGAATCTGGGTAATGGTGGCCAGAATAGGGATTAGGGAGTGGGGAAGGGGAGATTTCGGCTATGGTTTTGAAAGGAAGAAGAAAATGAACAGTGATTTTCTTATATAGGGGAGGTGCACACGGCCTAGGGCCACTCCCATGTACTCTAAAAGTGAGCCCGTGTTTTTTGAATTTTACAATTTAGGTTGTGCCCGGCTACTATCCCACGCCCGTGTGTCTGGGGCGTGTGTGGCACACTGCCATATCACACGGTCGTGCCTAGCCTTATTTGCTTCTCTCATGCCCGTGTCTTAGAGTACCACACCCGTGTATTGTTGTCCACGTCTTATCGGCACGGACGTGTCTCACGCCCGTGTCGAAGAAACAGAATCGAGCCTTGCCCCTGGCACGCCCGTGTTTTTCCATTCTCATGCCTGTGTTTTGTGGAAATCATGTCCTGCTTCCACATGGCCGTATCGCACGACCGTGTTTCTTCCTCTTCTTGGCCATGGTCTTAGGCACGCCCGTGTGCCTGGCCGTGTGTGCTGAAAAACTTTGCAATTCAAAGATAAATCTAATTATTTAAAGTGTTAGAAATAAAAAATAAAATAAAGAAATAAAGAAATCAAAATATGTTAGTGCTCGGGTTGCCTCCCGAGAAGTGCTTATTTATAGTCTAAGCTCGACTTACCTCTTTAGTGAATGGTCAGGGAGGTTCGAGGAGTTTATACTCCTTATTCCTGCTATCAATCTCATCAAAATAGGGTTTTAATCGGGTGTTGTTTACCTTAAAAGTGCCAAACTTGGGGTGACTCACCTCCACCGTACCTAATGGAAAAATACTGAATACCGTAAGAGGGATTTCCTCATTCGGTGTGGTAGTGACAATGTAAGGATCTGCAGTATCTAGTAAGACTTTATCGCCAACCTTAAGTTGATTAGAAGAGGTATCGGGCTTGTTTTGGTGTAGTTTCAGTTTATCATGTGTTCCCAATTTGTGTTCTCGCCATTCGTCTAGCTCCTCTATCCGTAGCCTTCGTTCTTCATGAATGTGTCCTCTATCATTTCTTGAACATGGCTCGTGAACTTCTTTGAAGCTTAATTTCTGCAAAGTCATATTGTCAGTTTTAGTAGATTGTTGTGGACTATTACCTTCAATGTTCGATGTGATGTTAGAATTACGAGCTTGAAGGGTGATCATTTCCTCTCTCACATGAAGTGTAAGCTCACTTGTGCCAACATCAATAATTGTTTTAGCAGTTGCTAGAAAGGGCCTCCCTAAAATCAAAGGGGTGTTATTATCCTCTTCTATGTCTAGAATAACAAAATCAACGGGAAATATGAACTTATCTTCTTTCACGAGTACATCTTCAATAATACCCCTAGGGAATCTTATAGTTTTATCTGCCAATTGAATGCTCATCCTAGTTTGTTTAGGTTTCCCAAGACCTAGTTGCATAAACATTTTGTAAGGCATGACGTATATCTAAACTACCAATTAAGCAAGGAATTGTAAAACTCCCTGGATCTTTCAATTTGTGGGGTAGCTTATTCTGTAGAAAAGCTGAGCAGACTGCATTTAGCTCTACATGCGATGCTTCGTCTAACTTCTGCTTATTTACTAAAAGCTCTTTTAAAAATTTCATTGCATTTGGCATCTGCGACAAAGCTTCAATAAACGGTAAGTTAATATGTAATTTTTTCAAAAGTTTAAGGAATTTACCGAATTGTTCATCTGAGCGGATGTTCCTTGTCGCGTTAGGGTATGGCACACGAGGTTTATATTCGACAGTCACTGGTTTGTTTGTATTTTGACCTACCTCATCTCTCCATTTGCTTACCACTGTTTCTTGCCTCGGTTCTGGTTTAGGCTCAACGACTCCTTCGTCATCTTGAGTATTAATTGCGTTGAGTTGTTCCCTTGGGTTAGGTTCAGTATTACTTGGCAAACTACCTTGTGGTCGTTCGGAGATCAGTTTGAAAAGCTGGCCTATCTGAGTTTCGAGTCTTTGGATCGATGCTTGTTGATTTTTAAGTGCTGTCTCGGTATTTTGGAAACGAGTTTCTGACACTGATATGAACTTTGAGAGCATCTCCTCAAGGTTTGGTTTCTTCTCTTGTTGATAAGGTGGATATTGAAAACCCTGAGGATTTTGTGGCTTTTGATTCCTTTGACCACTCTAAGAGAAATTTGGGTGGTTCCTCCAACCTGCATTATAAGTATTACTGTATGGGTTATTTTGAGATCTAAAGTTATTGTTACCCATATAGTTGACTTGTTCCTCTTCGGTTGTGGGATTGAAGGGTTGATATTCTGTATGCACACCTCCTCCACTTGCGTCACACCTCATTACTGGATACCTGCGTAGAGCCAAGTAAACCATCAATTTTTTTATTGAAAAGTTCTACCTGATTTGACAGCATAGTAACTGAGTCGACGTTATAAACGCCGGCTGTTTTTGTTGGCTTAGTCCTCATGACTTGCCACTGATAGTTATTCAATGACATTTCCTCAATGAATTCATAAGCCTCTTCAGGTGTTTTGTTGTTGATGGTTCCGCCAGCAGCTGCGTCAACCATTTGTCGAGTCGAGGGATTTAGACCATTGTGGAATGTTTGTACTTGAAGCCAAAGCGGTAACCCATAGTGAGGGCACCTTCTCAGTAAGTCCTTGTATCTCTCCCATGCATTGTAAAGTGTTTCTAAATCCATCTACACAAAAGAAGAGATATCACTACGTAATTTAGCCATTTTAGCTGGCGGAAAGTATTTTAGTAAAAAAATTTCGGTCATTTGTTCCCAAGTAGTAATTGACCCTCGTGGTAACGAGTTCAACCACTGTTTAGCTTTGTTCCTTAATGGAAAAGGAAATAACCGAAGAATAATGACATCATCAGAAACGCCATTGATTTTAAATGTATCGCAAAATTCTAGAAAGTTTACTAAGTGAGCGTTGGGATCTTCATCCTGCAAACCATCAAACTGAACAAACTGTTGTATCATTTGAATTGTGTCAGGTTTCAGTTCAAAAGTATTTGCAGCTACAGCTGGTCTAACTATGCTAGACTCAGTTCTTGTTAAAGAAGGTTTAGCATAACCATACATAATGCGTGGAGTAGGATTTTGATTAGCCGCAATTGTAGGAGGTAGCTGATTGCCTTGGTTTTCAGCCATCTATTCGGTTTCTACGAACTGTACGGTCGATTTCTTCGTCAAAAAGAAATGGTCCTGATAGGTTTCTTCTAGTCATAAACTATAAAAACCTGCCAAGAGAAAGAAAAATTAAATTAATAAATAATAAAAATAATTAAATTAAATTAAATTGCAAGAAAAATAAATGGCTAAAGTAATAAAAATTGAGCGTTCCTAATATTTTAGTTCCCCGACAACGGTGCCAAAAACTTGATCGCGTGATTCGTAACAAGTAATAAATATTTATAATGAAGATCAAAACCTAGACTAACTATTATCACGATGAAAAGGCAAGCGCACCTATCGAACAATAGTATAGTAATGGCAAGACCGAGATATTGTACCCAAGGGAACCAAAAGTACTAGTAATAACTATCTTTTTATTATTTAACCTAGAAATAAAGAGGGGTTGTTTATTAGACTAATTAACTAAACTAATTAACTGATTAAACTAAAGTAAAGAGAAAATTTGGAAAAAGACTTGAAGAAAAGTAATTGATAACAAGGACACCCAAGGACGAATCCACCTAGATTTCACTTGTTATCTGACTCTGAACCAGATGATTTATTCACTTGACTTGATCCGTGAGACTCCCTAACCTATATTATTATCTCTTTCGCGACTAATAACGTCTAACCCTCAGTTGAATTAATCAAAATCTCTTTCTTAATTAAAACCCCTAGGGAAGCAGTAAATCAATCTATGGACTCCCATATTAGGTTTCACCCTAATCCGGCAAAATCTTGTAACCCTATTTCTAGGCGTTCGATCAACTCCGCTTAATTATGCCAAATCTACTTTTAGACAGGGACTTTTGCTCCTCTACATAAGCACATCAAATCATGAATTAATACGCAGAATATTAACTCAAGCATTAAGAACACATAATTAAGAGCAAATCAAGTATTTATCATACAGTTCAGATAATAATAACAAGATCCATCATAGGTTTGAACCCCCTTAGGTATCTAAGGGGTTTAGTTCATAACAAAATAAGAGTACATCTCAAAAGTATGAAAATAACAAAACATAAAGAAAACTCTAAAACCCGTAAAGAAATTCTGAGAGAGATCTTCAGTCTTGGAATAACTCCGACTTTTGGGATGGATCGTTTGGCTTTCTTCAAGTAATTCCCGGCGTGCGATTCTGTACTCTAGAAAAGTTCTGGAAAGAGCGGCCCCCTTCTAAGTCATACTTAGGGTGTTTATATAGGCTTTGGATTGGCTTTCTTCCTCCCTAAGTATCCTTTTCTGTGTAAAATACAACTCTTTGAAAAAGGGACACGTCCGTGTGCCACGGCCGTGTGACGTATTTGCCAGGCTGTGTTCAATCCGTTAAATTACACACGGCCGTGTGGGTCAATGGCTAGGCCATATGAATTGTGAAAGCCTTGGTCGACACCCTCGAAAGACACGGGCATGTGAGCTGCCCATGTGGCAAGGCTTAGGTCGTGTCATCATCTCGATTTGGTCTGATTTGTCCCTTTTTGGCTCGTTTTTGGCTTCTTTTAACTCTTGGTGCTCTTTTGAGTACAAAACATGAAATAACCGGATTAAGAGCACCAAAATCCATAAATCTAGTAATAAACATCCATAAATATGCTAGGTATTTGGGGTAAAAATATGTATAATTTTGCGTTTATCACTACCTATGGCAGTTTCAGTCAAAATCAGAATACATTTTTCAGAGAGAACTTACAGGATCAACGTGGAGACTCGGCGTACCACACATTTAGTAAAACATTTGAAAATACTTCAAATCCTTTGAAATAGTTCTTTTAGAAATTTCTTATTTTGGAAGAAACCCAAATCCACAGTTAAGTTTTATAACTCGACTCTGATACCACTAAATGTAACACCCCAAGCTCGGCCTAGACGTTATGGTCAAATTTGGCAGTGTCATATTGAAGTATTTTTCGAAACCATAATTTCATTGAAAAGCCCATTATATATTAAAACCTTATTATATCATTAACAAAAATTTGTAAAGCATATTAGATTGTTATTACACTTTAAAACTGTGTTTGTTGTGGAAGCTTTAAAATTATATTAAGAAGACGTGGTGTTTTTGAAAAACAGTTACCTTTTGAAAACATGTCTTCTTCCTAGAACTAGCAGTTTATATCAAAGAAAGTAAAAATCCCAAATTAAAAGTTAAAACCTTAGAGAGGGCTCATTACATAAATAAATACACAATTCAAAATTTAATAGTAAATAAAAGTCAAATATAAAGTAGGAGCAGTAGTGTGGCCACCTCTGAATCCCTCGCAGCACTGATCCGTCTAAGGCTGGGGATTTCTTGTACAGATAAATAGAAGGGTGAGTTTATGAAAACTCAGTGTGTAATTCCTTAATAAATAGACATTCAAACATACAATGAACAAATATAATCTGGGCCTAAGTCCATATCAGTAAAAGTGGCAATATCAGTTTGGGCTTTAACCCAACTCAATACAGAAACAGTCATGTGGGCCTTCGCCCATTGCAGTAATAGTAAACAGTGCAGTACATATATGAACTCAGAAATGCTACCCATCCAGCCTCTATACACCACTCCATCCAGCCCTATACACCATGTGGGGCTAAAATCAACCCACCCATCCCTACACACCAAAAATAGCACCGATTGCGGCACTAAACAGTATTGCAACAAAGTTGCCAGTAATATGAACAGCTTAAAGCCATCAGTAGGTCCACAGTCATCCTGGGCGACCCATGGAACCTTAGGTCCACAGTCATCTTAGGCGACCCGTGCGACCATATCAGTACAGTACACTTCTTCCAAAATAACAATCCCAACCCCATACAACATGTCATGCATCCTATCATAATATCTTACATGAATGCAACATATATATAAGGTGGCATGTGCAAATGTAGTCATACACATCGTAGGGAAAATTAGTCATTTTACTTTACAGGGGTATTACAGTCATTTTACCTTATAAGGATATTTCGGTCATTTTACCCTACAAGGGTATTACAGTCATTTTACTTTATAGGGGTATTTCGGTCATTTTACTTTATGAGGGTATTTCGGTTATTTTACCCTATGGGGGTATTTCGATTATTTTACCCTATAGGGGTATTTCGGTCATTTTACCCTATGAGGGTATTTCGATTATTTTACTTTATGAGGGTATTTCAGTCATTTTACTCTATGAGGGTATTTTGGTCATTATACAATATGTGGGTATTTCAGTCATTTTATTCTATGGGGGTATTTCGGTCATTTTACTATACGGGGTATTTCAGTCACCATTTCGGCCCAACATGCCCCAAAACGGCCTAAGCCCATGAGATTGCCCATGGTGGCCTCTCGTAATCCAATACCCACGTTTATGCGTTTGGGGTTACCACACGAGCGATCGCACGCCCATGTGGCATCAACAGTCTTATGTTTCGATTTTTGCCTATTTATGGTTAGGACAGTGGTTACTGATAAACGCCAAATTATACATATCTATAACCCAAATACTTAGCATATTTATGGATGTTTATTACTAGATTTGTGGATTTTGGTGCTCTTAATCCGGTTATTTCATGTTTTGTACTTAGGAGAGCACCAAGAGTCAAAAGGAGCCAAAAACGAGCTAAAAAGGGACAAAACGGACCAAATCGAGAAGATGACACGGCTTAAGCCTTGCCACACGGGCATCTCGCACGCCCGTGGCCTTCGGGGGTGTCGACTAAGGTTTTCACGATTCACACGGCCGGGCCATTGAGCCCACACGGCCTTGTACAATTCAACGGATCGAACACGGCCTGGTAATCACGTCACATGGTCGTGGAACACGGGCGTGTCCTTTTTTCAAAGAGTTGTATTTTACACGGAAAAAGGTACTTAGGGAGGAAGAAAGCCAATCCAAAGCCTATATAAACACCCTAAGTGTGACCTAGAAGGGCGGCTCTTTCTAGAACTTTTCTGGAATACAGTACCACACGTCGGGAATTACTTGAAGGAAGCCAGACGATCCATCTCAAAAGCCGGAGCTACTCCAAGACTAAAGATCTCTTTCAGAATTCCTTCAGGGGTTTTAGAGTTTTCTTTATGTTTTGTTATTTTCATACTTTTTAAATGTACTCTTATTTTATTATGAACTAAACCCCTTAGATACCTAAGGGGGATAAAACCTATGATGGATCTTGTTATTATTATCTGAACTGTATGATAAATACTTGATTTGTTCTTAATTATGTGTTCTTAATGCTTGAGTTAATATTCCTGGTATTAATTCATGATTTGATGTGCTTTTGCAGAAGAGGAATAGACCCTGCCTAAGAGTAGATTTGGCATAATTAAGCGGAGTTAAGAGATTTTTTCGGATTAGGGTGAAACCTAATAAGGGGATCCATAGATCGAGTTAATGCAACCCTAGAGTGTTAACTAGAGAAAAGTCTCAGTTATTCAATCTAGGGATTAGACGTTATTAGTCTTGAATAGGGATAATAACTTAACTTAGGGATCTCTATGGAACAAGTCAAGTGAATAAATCGTCCGGTTCAAAGTCAGATAACAAGTGAAGTCTAAATGGATTCCTCCTTGGGTGTCGTCTTTATCAATTGCTTTTCTTCAAGTCTTTTTCCATATTTTTTCTTTTCTTTAATTAAATCAGTTAATTAGTTTAAATAATTAGTTTAATAAACAAACCCTTTTATTCTTAGGCTAGATAATAAAAAGATAGTTATTACTAGTACTTTTGGTTCCCTTGGGTACGATTTCCCGGTCTTGCCATTACTATGCTATTGTTTGATAGGTGCGCTTGCCTTTTTATCATGATAATAGTTAGTCTAGGTTTGATCTTCATTATAAATATTTATTACTTGTTACGAATCACGCGATCAAGTTTTTGGCGCCGTTACCGGGGTTCTGAAATATTAGGAACACTAATTTTTTATTACTTTAGCCATTTATTTTTCTTGCAATTTTATTTTATTATATTATTTATTATTTACTTTTTCTCTCTTGGCAGGTTTGTTATAGTTTATGACTAGAAGAAACGCGTCAGGACCATTACTCTTTGACGAAGAAATCGATCGTACAATTCGCAAAAATCAAAGAGAAATAAGGCATAGTTTACGCTACATGGAGAACAAGCGAGAAGACGATACTCAAACCCCAACCGAAGAGATGGCCAAAAACCCAGGCGATCAGCTGCCTCCTGCAATTGTAGCTAATCAAAATCCTGCTCCACATACTATGTATGATTATGCTAAACCTTCTTTAACAGGAACTGAGTCTAGTATAGTTAGACCTACTATTGCTGCAAATAATTTCGAACTAAAACCTAACACAATTCAAATGATACAACTGTTTGTTCAGTTTGATGGTTTGCAGGAAGAGGATCCCAACACACATTTGGCGAATTTTCTTGAATTTTATGATACATTCAAAATCAATGGCGTTTCTGATGATGCCATTCGTCTTCAGTTATTTCCCTTTTCACTGAGAAACAAAGCTAAACAGTGGTTGAACTCGTTACCACGAGGGTCTATCACTACTTGGGAACAAATGACTGAAAAGTTTTTACTAAAATATTTTTCGCCGGCTAAAACGGCTAAATTGCATAATGATATCTCCTCTTTTGTGCAGATGGATTTAGAAACACTGTACGATGCATGGAAGAGATACAAGGACTTACTGAGAAGGTGCCCTCACCATGGGTTACCGCTTTGGCTGCATGTTCAAACGTTCTACAATGGTGTGAATCCCTCGACAAGACAAATGATTGAAGCAGCTGCTGGCGGAACCATTAACAATAAAACACCGAAAGATGCCTATGAATTCATAGAGGAGATGTCACTGAACAACTATCAGTGGCAAGTTATGAGGACAAAGCCAACAAAAACACCCTGCGTCTATAACATCGATTCAATCACCATGCTCTCTAATCAGGTAGAACTTCTTAATAAAAAGATTGATAGTTTTCTTGGTTCTACGCAGGTACATCCAGTAATGAGGTGTGACTTAAGCGGATGAGGTGTAGATACAAAATACCAATCCTTCAATCCTACAACTGAAGAGGAACAAGTCAACTAAATGGGTAATAATAACTTTAGATCTCAAAATAACCCATACAATAATACTTATAATGCAGGTTGGAGGAACCACCCAATTTTTCCTGGGGAGGTCAAGGAAATCAAAAGCCACAAAATCCTCAAGGTTTTCAACAGCCACCTTATCAACAAGAGAAAAAACCAAACCTTGAAGAGATGCTTTCCAAATTCATCTCGGTGTCAGAAACCGATTTCCAAAATACCGAGACAACACTTAAGAATCAACAAGCATCGATCCAAGGAGTTGAAACTCAGATAGGCCAGCTGTCCAAACTAATCTCCAAACGACCACAAGGTAGCCTACCAAGTAATACTGAACCTAATCCGAGGGAACACCTCAATGCAATTAGTGCCCAAGATAAGGAAGGATTCATTACACCTGAGCCAGAAATACAGCAAGACAATGCGATGAACAAAGGACGAGAAGAGGTAAACAATAATGATCCCAAACAGGTAAGTACGAATCATGAACCTCGTGTGCCATATCCTAAAGCGATAACGAAATACAGAACAGAAGAACAATTCGGTAAGTTTGTCAAACTCTTAAAGAAATTACATACCTTTATTGAAGTTCTTTCGCAGATGCCCAACTCAGCAAAATTCTTAAAGGAACTTTTGAGAAATAAAAGGAAATTAGACGCTACATTGCATGTGGAACTCAATGCTGTCTGCTCAGCTATTCTAAAGAATGAGCTACCTAACAAATTAAAAGATCCAGGGAGTTTTACAATTCCTTGCTTAATTGGTAGTCAATCTGTGAATAATGCTTTAGCTGATCTGGGGGCAAGTATAAATGTTATGCCATATAAAATGTTCAAATGAATAGGTCTCAGTGAACCCAAATAGACTAGGATGAGCATACAATTGGCTGACAAAACAGTTAGATTTCCTAAGAGTATTATTGAAGACGTTCTCGTTAAAATTGATACATTCATTTACCCCGTAGACTTTGTTGTCTTAGATATGGATGAGGATAATGAGGTACCTCTAATTTTAGGACGACCATTTTTAGCAACTGCCAGAACCATTATCAATGTAGGCACTGGAGAGCTAACACTTCATACAGGTGATGACGCAATAACACTCCAAGCACGCGACTCAGTCAAAACCTCTAAGACTCAAGATACTGCTATAAAAATTGTCGATGATAAAACTAATATTCAATCATCCTTGCAGGAACTTCCTCGAACAAAGACAACAGAGACAGTGTGCTACTATCATGAAGAGAACAAAGATGTCCATGAAGAATGAAGACTACGGATAGAAGAGCTAGATGAATGGCGAGAACACAAACCGAGAACATATGATAAATCGAAACTACGCAGAAACAAGCCCGATACCTCTCCTAATCAACTTAAGGTTGGCGATACAGTCTTACTAGATGTCGTTGATCCTCACATTGTCACTACCACACCAAATGAGGAAATCCCTCTTACGATACTTAGCATTTTTCCATTCGGTACAGTGGAGGTGAGTCATCCCAAGTTCGGCACTTTTAAGGTAAACAACACCCGTTTAAAACCTTATTTTAAAATTGACAGCAGGAACGAGGAGTATGAACTCATCAAACCACATGATAAATCAACAGAGAGGTAAGTCGAGCTTAGATTATAAAAAAGCGCTTCTCGGGAGGCAACCCAAGCACTAACATATTTTGATTTCTTTATTTTTATTTTCTCACACATCAAATCAATTAACTTAATCTTTGAATTGTAAAGTTTTTCAGCACACACGGCCAGGCACACGGGCGTGCCTAAAGCCGTGGCCAAACAGGGGAAGAGACACGGCCGTGCGATATGACCATGTTGAAGCAGGACATGATTTCCCCAAAACACGAGGTGCGATAAATCTCCATGGCCATGCGACATGGACGTGGGTGAACTTGATAGGAACACACGGGTGTGGGAATGAAAACCCACGGGCGTGCCAGGGACAAGGCTCTATTCTATTTCTTCGACACGGGCATGCGACACGCCCGTGCCATTCAGCCGTGTACAACAATACACAAGTGTGCTACCATAACACACGGGCGTGAGAGAAGCAAACAAAGCTAGGCATGACTGTGTGACATGGCCGTGTGCCACACACACCCAAGACACACGGGCGTAGGACAGTAGCCGGGCACGACCTAAATTGAAAAATTTTAAAAACACAGGCTCACACTCAGAGCACACGGGCGTGGCCCTAGGCTGTGTGACCCTTCCCTATATAAACAAACCACTGTTCATCTTCTTCCCCCTTTCAAAACCCTAGCCGAAAACTTCTCCTTCCCACTCTCTAATCCTTATTTCGGCCACCATTCCCACGATTCTCACTTCCCCAACCCTCAAACCACCCTAAAATCCATTCCCCTTGCATTAATCCCCACTTTCCCCTCTCTATACCCTCTATTTTTCCCACCACACGGCTTCCTCTCTGCGGCACACGCCTGTACTCGACATCAACACGCCCGTGCGCCGCCATACAACAGCCTTTGGTTTATTTTCTCAACTTTATTTTTCCAATTTGTATCGCTACATTAGTATTCTACATGCTTTACATAGATATTATACTATTTTGCTTTAGACAAGTTAGGATTTTACTTTAAATTTTTCTATATTTGAATTATTTAGGCCACTAAATAGCATATACTAGTTTCGGCCTCTTGCTTAACTACTGATGTATCGTGGATTCTATCATAGCTCATATATTTTTAGGTACATTATGTCGTCATCAAGAGGAAAGAAGGACACAGTCCCATCCTCAAAGAGACGTAGGGGACGGGGTTCTTCCTCGGTGCATGCTACAGTCGAAGTTCGGCACCCGTTCCTTGACTTTTCGCAAGTTTCGCAAGAGGAGCTATTTCAAATACTACGCGCACGACCCATTACCACAGGTCGCTGCATCGACTGGGCTGCTGAAGAGCAAGTCTAACTCGTTGACGCTATCCGCGCCCTCCTATCCACAGATCCATGGGAACGGTTCTTCACTATTACCGAGCCCACTTATTTAGAGCTAACTTTAGAATTATGCTCTACTTTTCATTTACAGGTGGTGATGACGAACAATGACGACCCAGGCACCATTCACTTTCAATTAGGAGATCTAATTCGTGCATGAGTGTCTCAGAGTTTGGAGTTGCTCTAGGACTTTACACCGATGAGTTTATGGAGGAGGAGGACATGAATGCACTACCACGCAATATCCACATCTTCCCCTATTTGTGCTGGATGGCTTCGGCACCACTCTTCCAACTACGACCCCAGCCGCTTGAAGGCCTCAGCTCTCCCCTCTTCCCTACGCTGTCTCCATGCCATATTGGCACACACCTTAACCGGAAGGAGAGAGAGCACCGGCGTCGTCAACACCCACGACGCCTACTATTTATGGTGCATGGCGAATGCACACATGACTGACTTGGCCTACTTCATTGCTTTCACCATTCGCCATCAGACCGAGTAGCATAGGAAGGGAGTGATCTCCGTTGACCGTTATGTGACGTGCCTTGCCAGACACTTCGACCTTCTCAACATCGCGGCCCAGTCATTAGCGCTTACCCTGATAGGTCAGATGTCTCCACAGGGCATCACGACTATGTTACACATGAGGATGATCGAGCATCGACGTGGGACTGATCCTCCTCAATATCGTCTCTCGCATGCCATTGACGAGGAGGATCTTGAGGACATCCCTGATGATGTTCCCCCACAGCATGATGAGCCTTCTACCGCGCCACTTAGAGAACGACCAGTTCATGCGGCTGCTTCATTGGCACACCTTTCCGACTGACTCGCCCATTTCGAGCAATATTGCACTACACAGTTCGAGATGATCCACGAGCGAGATCAGCGACGGGACCGACAGATGGATGACATGCAGGCCATGATGCAGTAGCTGTGCCAACACTTCCACGTCGCCACTCCAGCACCACCATCTAAGGGCCCCACCGACGAGGATAATTGAAACCTCATATTTTTTTATTTAGTTTTATTTTTATTTTATTTTTATTTTCTTTTGATTTTTATTTTCATTTCAATTTTATTATTTTATTTTGAAAGACATATCTATATTAGTAAATTTTACTTTTTCCATTTTCTGGTATTTCTAACAAGTAATTCCACTATGCTTTCTTCCACACCAACTCTTAATCAACTCTTTATGATTCTACAGACTTCCAAGCAAAGCTGCTATGAATATTTTATGGAATGAGGAAACAAAAGGGAAACAATACCTCACGAGTGCCATGTTCAACGACCCAATTTCTTCATCTAGCCAAGAATAATGGCAGCCACCACTTTCCCCGAACACTCTATCCTCAGAATCAAGCTCCACATCCATATAACAGGGAGTTTCACCTCCTTTCCTCTTATGATTTTCTTTATTTTGAATAATATATCTTTGTACATTGAGGGCAATGTACATCTTAAGTGTGGAGGGTGAACATGAAACCTAACTTTTTGCATTATTCTCAAATCCTTAAATTTGGTCTTGTGCTTAAGTGATTTCTCATAATATTGATAGAATGAATTCTGATTGATCTACAATTATTGTTGATATGTTGTGAATTAGACCAATGGAATTATGCATGATTATTTGATTATAGGACCTTAAAGAATCGAGCATGAAAAGTTGATATTTTGAGAACTAAAATTTTTTAGATTATTTTCCTAAATTGAGGTATTATCTTGAAATCTTAAGTATACAGGAATGACATCAAAAACCCAAATTTTTGGTGAGATTTTTGAGCCTTTTGAGCATATAGCTTTCTTTCTTTCTTACTTCTTTTGTGGTTTGAGTGTGTCAATATTGAACTATTATTCTAGAACTTTCTTCGATTATACATATCGATATCACACGTATGATTTGATATACTGAGATGATAAAGGCACTTAGGATTTAACCCATTGACTCTATAAAAAAACTTTCCACATAATTAAACCCTTAGTGAAACCCTTTGAGCCTACTAACCCTTTTTCATTGATTAACCCTCATCATTAACCCATTAACCTATTATTATTGAAATCTTCCTACTGAATTTGAACCTTTTTATCGAGATTGAATTTAATATTGTTACCTCGCTATGTTCACCATTTTTTGTTACTGAATCATGAAGTATAATTTCTATATTGTATCGACTTGATTTGTTCTTAAAAAAAAACTCATTATTATTATTGTAATTCTCAGCAAGCTAAAGTTATCATGAACTCATGTAAAATAGTTCTAGATATTTTTTTGTGGTTCAGTAATTAAGTTTTTAATAGTGGGGTAATATATTGAAATTATCTCGATTCTAACCCTTTTCTCTTTAGCTTGTATCCATACCTGTAACCTAAACCCCATTACAACCATGCAAAGACCTTTTGATTAGTATATCGTATCATTTACAAGTGGTGGAGATTTGATTTTCATGCAAGCCTATGTAATAACTTTTCATGTTAGAAAATCGAGTGCTTAATCTTGAACCTTAAACACTTTGAATGATTTGAGTGAATCTTTAGTGAGGATGTCATCTCTTGTATATTTTGGACTAAAGTTAATTACTTGAAGGAAGGAGATTACCTATAATTTTGTTGTCAAAGTATTCGATTTAGATTGTTTGAGGCTTTTAATGCCCCTATAGTTGAATTCTCACTGTATGATTTTCTGTGGAATAACTTGTAACATTATCAGTAATGATTATATGATTGAGAGGAATGAATTCTAGCAGTAAATGAGAATTTTGCTTGAGGACAAGCAAATGTTTAAGTGTGGGGGTATTTGAAAAACATTAAATTACACATATCTATACCCCAAATACTTAGCATATTTATGGATATTTATTACTAGATTTGTGGATTTTGGTGCTCTTAACATGGTTATTTCATGTTTTGCACTCAGGAGACCACCAAGAGTCAAAAGGAGCCAAAAAAAAGCTAAAAAGGGACAAAACGGACCAAATCGAGAAGATGACACGGCCTAAGCCTTGCCACACGGGTATTTCACACGCCCGTGACCTTCAGGGGTGTCGACTAAGGTTTTCACGATTCACACGGCCTGGCCATTGAGCACACACGACCGTGTGGAATTCAACGGATCGAACACGGCCTGGTAATCACATCACACGGGCGTGTCCCTTTTTTAAAGAGTTGTATTTTACACGGAAAAAGGTACTTAGGAAGGAAGAAAGCCAATCCAAAGCCTATATAAACACCCTAAGTGTGACCTAGAAGGGCGGCTCTTTCTAGAACTTTTCTGGAATACAGTACCAGACGATCCATCTCAAAAGCCGGAGCTACTCCAAGACTGAAGATCTCTCTCAGAATTCCTTTAGGGGTTTTAGAGTTTTCTTTATGTTTTTTTATTTTCATACTTTTTAGATGTACTCTTATTTTATTATGAACTAACCCCTTAGATACCTAAGGGGGATAAAACCTATGATGGATCTTGTTATTATTATCTGAACTGTATGATAAATACTTGATTTGTTCTTAATTATGTGTTCTTAATTCTTGAGTTAATATTCCAGGTATTAATTCATGATTTGATGTGCTTTTACAGAGGAGGAATAGACCCTACCTAAGAGTAGATTTGGCATAATTAAGCGGAGTTGATCGAATGCCTAGAAATAGGGTTACGAGATTTTTCTAGATTAGGGTGAAACCTAATAAGGGGATCCATAGATCTAGTTAATGTAACCCTAGAGTGTTAATTAGAGAAAATTCTCGGTTATTCAATATAGGGATTAGATGTTATTAGTCTTGAATAGGGATAATAACTTAACTTAGGGATCTCTACGGAACAAGTCAAGTGAATAAATCGTCCGGTTCAGAGTCAGATAACAAGTGAAATCTAAGTGGATTCCTCCTTGGGTGTCGTCTTTATCAATTGCTTTTCTTCAAGTCCTTTTCCAAATTTTCACTTTGCTTTAACTAAATCAGTTAATTAGTTTAAAGAATTAGTTTAATAAACAAACCCTTTTATTCTTAGGCTAGATAATAAAAAAGATAGTTATTACTAGTACTTTTGGTTCCCTTGGGTACGATATTCCGGTCTTGCCATTACTATACTATTGTCTGATAGGTGTGATTGCCTTTTCATAATGATAATAGTTAGTCTAGGTTTGATCTTCATTATAAATATTTATTACTTGTTACAAATCACGCGATCAATTACACACCTTAAACAAAGATGCGCGAGTAGCTCGCGAGCCAAAAGCCTACATTCAATCAAAATACTCCATTAACCAATGAAAATAAGATTAACATCACCTTCATAAATATATCGTAAAAATTTCCACTAATACTTGCCTTGTCAGACTAATGAAGTTTCTACCCTTAAACTGATACACGCAACGGATTACGAACTGCTTTAGAGAAATACCTACGTTCCTGACGAACTTATTAACCTTAATCATATTGCTCGCACACATGATTTGAGCCAAATGTAAATCACTAACTGGCAACTCAGAGTCCAAAATAGGAGAAAGGAACAATCGGCCTACACCCCCACTAGTGCCGAAAGTACACAAAATGATGGTGACACAGTGAAACAATAGCAGCCCTAACAGTAATCGGCAGAAAAAGAAGTTGTTAGATGAAGTACAATTACAACAGAGAGAGGGAGATAAAGGAAAAATATCGTTTATTCAAACCGAGTGTCAGACTTACCAAAATGCAAGACCGAAGAATAACTATAACTACAGAAACGACAAATAGCAATGAAGGGAAATGTCAGCACAGAGAGGATAAGAATAGCAGTAATATTAGGCCAAGCCTTAAAAAAAAGAGGAGAAATAGTTGAGAGTGAGCAGAGAAAGAACGAGAAGAGTAGTGAAAAAGATGCAATTAGTCAATGAGAAACCGATTGGAAAAGGAGAAAGAGGAGAAAGAGAATCGGTCAACAGAATGAATGGATTAGAGAGGGAGAAAGAAAAGTATTCAGCCAAAAAATGTATCGAGGGGGAAATCGTTTGTCAAAAAGTAGAGGAAGCAGAACAAAATTGAAATAGTCTAAAATGAAAATACCCCAATGATCCCCTAGCAGTATTCGGTTAGCGCTCGTCAAAATAAACAAAAGTGAGGAGAAAATAAACGACTAGAGTGTATAGCAAATGAATCTAAAGCTCTCTCCAAAGTCGAGTTATCCCTCAAACTAAAATCACTGGGTGCCTACAACCCAAATTCAACACCAACACCTCCTCCACTTCAAATCCTCTTGATTTGTTCCTAAAATCTCTCCTCATATCTCTCCTCAACTCCCTCCTATAATCCCTCCTTGACCAATTCAAACTCCACTCCCTCAATAGTGTTTCGGTCAAACACAACCTCCTCCTATGGCCATCAGTAAAAATAATCTCCATTTACGCAAGCATGGATTCGAACCTTAGACCACAAGTACACTCTACACGCCACTATCCACTAGACCAGCAGGCCCATTCTGTCATGTTTTAACAATTTTTACTTATAACCCTACTGATCAAATATACGGGTTTTATCCTTAAAAAGAAAGGTTTTTGCATAAGCCAAGGCTTGAACCCAAGACCTCTCAGACACTTCCCAGAACACTCATAATACTTAACCACTGAAGTAGATACACAGTTGTGTCACTTTCTTGCACAACTAACCATTTATGTACATCCTCCAAACTGCTCCCATTCTCAAGGACCTAATACTTCTAGGCCCAAATTCGGGGCATTATAGAGGGCGCCAACTTCATGAACTCTGGATACACGTCTTCTTAAAGCTGTTCGATTCGTTGGCCGTTGATAGTTATTACTCTCAGTCCTCTCAATGATCTCATAAGCCTCATGATAAGACTTAGACAAAATTGTACCATTCGTAGAAGCATCTACCATCAAGCTTGTACGTGCATTGAGACTATTATAGAATGTTTCCAACTGGATACAATAAGGAATCTCATGATGAGAACACTTACGAAGTAACTCCTTGAATCACTCCCAAGCCTCATAAAAAGACTCGTTATCCAATTGTTGGAAAGTTGTGATCTTGTTCCTCAACATAGCGTTTTTGCTAAGCGGGAAATACTTAAACAAAAATCTCTCTGCTAATTCTTGCCATGTAGATATGGAACTTGGTGGCAATGAATCGAGCCATGCTCGTGTTTGATCTTGCAACAAGTACGAAAATAACTTCAACCTCAGTGCATCTTCAGTCACACAGGCTATCTTGAATGAATCACTCACCTCCATAAACAATCGAAGGTGGAGATGTGGATCTTTCGTTGTAACTCCCCCAAAAGCCTTAATATTTATTTTTATATGTTTGTGACAAAAATATCTGTCTGTTTCAATTGTTAAGTATTCTAGGAGTGTTTGAGAAGTCTTGGGTTCAATCCTTAGCTTGGGAAAACTTTTTGTTTTTAATGGAATAACCCTTATCTCTGGTCAATAGGCTTATAAATAAATATAGGTAAAACATGACAGAATGTGCCTACTAGTTTGGTGGTTCAAAGGAGTGTTAATGAGCAAGAGGTTTGAAGTTCGAGTACTAGAGCAAGCAAGGAATTTATTTTTACTGTTGGCCATAGGAGAGTTGTAGTTTGACTGAAACTTGAGTGTTTGAGGATTGTGGGGAGTTGTGGCCGAATTTTAAGAGGTTGTTGGAGGGAATTTTGGTTATTAAGGGATATGGATAAGTCAGGATTTGGAGGAGTGATTTTAGGAGTGATTTTGGGGAGAATGGATGGGAGTGTTTAGGTAGAACCGAAATTGGTAGGAGGATTGCGGCTAACCTTTGGTTGTTTTTCAAATTTTTACTGATAGTTTAGTTTTTTCTCTCTTCTTGTTTCTATTGCTTTTGTGGTAGGTCAAGTTTTCTCAACCTGTAGCTATTGTTGAAATTGGTGAGCTGAGTGTTCTTCTTCTTCTTCTTCTTAGCCTTCTTTCTCAAGCCAAAAGGTTATTGTTTCCTTTCCCAAAACACGATTGCTTCTAGTCTCTCTTCCCCTCTCTATCTTTGTGTGCCATTGTGATTTTTATTTGGTTCTTTCCCACTGTGCTGTCGAATTTTTGGGTTCTTAGTTCTTTTTCCCCACATTCATTCTCCTCTTTCTTATATTTTTCTTTTGACTCAATGCTGAGTTTTGCGACTCGAGGTAAGTTAATTTGGGGTAATCTATAGCTTTATTTTGATCAAGTTTTAAGGGAAGGTTGGTTTTGATATTTCTTTCCAATTGACTCATCTCATTTGCGCGATTCTGTGCTTTCGGTAAATTTGATACTTATTGTGGTTCAAACTGTTCTTGTGAGTAACTGTTAATAGGAGTTTCGGCTTAATGCAGGTAACAACCGAGAAGCTAGTGGTTATTTTTTCTACGGTGTGAAGGCATGAAGCCTCGGTTGCTCAATGAAGGTTAGTTGTTGTCAACTAAGGGGATAAGTGTTTGGCTAGAGTTCTTTTTAATTTGATTGGTAGGCGATTAACCGAATGTTGTGGTTGACTGTAAGTTTGGAGTGCTCGTGGGCTACTTGCGTACTTTCGCAAACAAGGTGTGTGTAAACACTACCCTTAATCGTAAATCGACAAAAAATCAAAAAGTGCAAATAGTCGAAACAACACGTACGTGCAGCTACCGTATGGTAGCCCGTGGGACTAAACATGGGCATATGATCGACGAGGTCGACCATGTGTGAATTCATGGGCTGGGCTGTATTGGGCTGAATTGTGCCTTGTAGGCCCACAACGGCCTGTAATTTGGGCCGTAGGCCCATTTCACTGTTTAACTACTAAGGTTGCACAGGTTGCCCGAGACGACTGTGGACCTACTGTTGGGTCGGTAAGCTTACCTAGACCCCTAATTGGCTGAATGACTATTATGCCCCTATGTGATGTATACATATATATATGTTCATGTATGACTATATTTTAGCATGCTATTTTTAATTGTATTGAGTAGATGTATAATATTATGATATGACATAACATGCTGCATGGTACATTGTATGGGGATGGGTTTTAATATAATTTGGAGGAAGTGTACTATACTGGCAGCTCTGTTGCAAATACTGTTTAGTGCTGCAACCGGTATTACTTAGAGTGTAGGGATTGGTGGGTTGATTATATCCCCACTTGTAGTGTAGGGTTGGACGGAGATGGAGTGTAGAGGTTGGTTGGATAGGATTTTCCTGATTGCATATCTGTACCATTACTGTCATTGAGATGGGCTTAGGCCGAAACTAATATTGATATTGTAATGGGTTAAGGCCCTAACTAAAACTGAACCTTTACTGAAATGAGCTTTGGCCCAAATTGTAATTGCTTTCTGTCTGGTTGTTTTGTATGGGATTACAAACTGAGTTTTCATAAACTCACCCCTATGTGTTATCTGTATAGGTAATCCCCAGACATAGACGGATCGGTGCTGCGAGGGACTCAAAGGTGACCACACAACTGCATAAATTTTCATATTTAGTTTTGATTATAAGTAATTTTATTTGGGATATTTTTACTGTAATAAGGCCTTTGTGGATTTTTACTTTAATTTGGGATTTTTATTTGTTTTGGTTAATAACTGCTAGCAGTAGGAAAAAGACACGGGTTTTCAAAAAGATAAATATGTTATCAAAGATACCACGAATACGCAACCCATTTTAAGAGCTTCCGCAAAAAGTGACATTTTAAAAATTTATAACGTTTTAAAGTGAATAACTTTTTGACAATGACTCACATTTTGAAAATGAACGACACGTCTTAGAATCATCATTAAGATCACACAAAGAGGCTAAATAGAAAAAGGGTTTTCATTGATGTCACACTTTACAAAAAACACTTCAATATGACATCGCCAAATTCGACCATAACGTCTAGGCCAGGTTTAGGGTGTTACATTTAGAGGTATCAGAGCTGGATTGTAAAACTCGATTGTGGATTTGGGTTTCTTTTAAAACTTGGAATTTTTGAAATAACTGTTTCAAATGATTTGGAGTATTTTGAAATGTTTTACTGAATGTGTGGTACACCGAGTCTCCTACGTCGATTCTGTAAGTTTTCTAAAACTATTGTTTGTTTAAACTGAAATACTGAGACTACTTTAGGTAATTGACTGTACTGAAACACTCTAGTTAGGGTAAACTAAAAACTGTAGTAAGATTGCGATCTACGAAAACAAACCCTGAATTATTGATATTATTTTCCATAAAATATCTATTAATAAACACTGGAACTGTAAACCGATGCATAAAACTATTAATACAGATAAAACATAACTCGATAATGAGCACCAGAGGTACTCACGGATGGGGTACAAGAGGCCGTAGAGGTGCTCGAGTTGGGTCCTCGTCGTTTGGATACATACTTAATTTGGAAACTAGTGAGACATCAGCTTCACCTGTGTCTGAGACTGGGTCTCATGATCGAGTGACTGGGGATGACGCATTTTCCTAAGCCATGTTAAGAATTCTGGAGAGGGTCGCGAAGACCAATACTGGTGCTGTGGGCCGAGGGTCGGTTACGGAACGACTCCGGTCTAATAGAGCTGAGATATTCAGGGGTGTCACCGGGGTCACCCCTAATGTGGCTGAGTATTAGATTAAGGCCACAGAGAGGATCATGGATGATTTGGATTGCACTCTGGAGTAGAAACTAAAGGGTGCAGTATCACTGTTCAGAGATGAGGCTTACTAGTGGTGGCTTACAGTTAAAGAGGGCACTCAACCCGATCGACTGTTCTGGGAGTTTTTCAAGACTACTTTTCTGGGAAAGTATGTTAGTGCTAGTTATGTGGATACTCGAAGGAGAGAGTTTCTGAATTTGACTTAGGAGGATAGATCAGTGGCTGAATATGAGGCTGAATTTTTGAGACTAAGCCGCTATGCATGAGGGACGGTGGTGACTGAGTATGAGCAATGTGTTCATTTCAAGGATGGCCTCATGGATAGTTTACAGGTTCTGATTGCTCCATAGAGGGAGTGAGATTTTGTGGCATTGGTTGATAAGGCAAAGATCGCCGAGGAAGTGAAGCATGTTGAGTGCTAGAACAGTGAAAAAGAGAGAGGTAGGAACAAAAGGGATTTGGAGCCCTCGAGTTCCTTTCTGAGGCCTAAGAAAAATGCTAGAGTTGATGGGCCGGTCAGAGTTGGGGCCCCTGTTGCTGCTATTGGACTGCAGTCCTGAGCTGATTGTGGGAGACACCATCAGGACGGGTGCTAGAAAAGGACTGGGGCATGTTTGAGGTGTGGATCATTGGAGCACCGTATCAGAGAGTGTCCACGGAAGCCCGATCAGATGCAAGCTATAGAGCCGTCGAGGGGTGTTCAGCAGCCACCTAGAAACGGTGGTGAGGCCAGAGGTGGTAATGCTTTGGGTTGTGGTCAGAGTGCATCGGGCGGAGGTGTTGGGTATACTGAGGCAAGGTAACCAGCTCTAGTTTACGCTGCATGTTGCCGAGAGGATGGAGATGCTCCAGATGTTATCATGGGTACGTTCTTTATCTATGATGTACCTTATACTGCACTAATAGATATAGGATCTACTTACTCCTATATAGCTTGTACTGTGTCTGAGACTCTGGGTATCTTGGTTAAGAGCATTACAAGTGACGTTACTGTACTGAGTCTTTTGGGGCAGTCAGTGAGGGTAAATAAATTGTTTAGAGATGTTCCTTTGGAGGTTCAAGGGGTTATCTTTTTGGCGGATTTGATGGAACTTTCTTTTGGAGAATTTGATTTAATATTGGGAATTGACTGGCTAGTTAAACATCAAATGAGCTTGGATTGTGCTATTAAATGGATGGTACTGAGAACTGTGGAGGACGACGAGGTAGTTGTAATTTGGGAACATTGGAACTACTTGTCGAATGTGATTTCTACATTAAGGGCCGAAAAGTTGGTTCGTAAGGGATGTGAGGCGTATCTAGCTTACATCAGTGTTCTAGATTCTGGGGTTTCTTCTATTAAAAATACCAGAACGGTTAAAGATTTTTCGGGCTTCTTTCCTGAAGAGCTACCTAGGTTACCTCTAAACCGTGAAGTTGAGTTTGGGATTTAGCTTCTACCTGGTATTGCTCCGGTGTACATCACCCCTTATAGAGTGGCACTGAAGGAGCTTGTGGAGCTTAAAGCTCAGATTCAAGAATTATTAGATCGTGGGTTCATCTGCCCTAGTGTGTCTCCGTGGGGAGCACCAATTTTGTTTGTGAAAAAGAAGGATGGATCTATGCGTATGTGCATTGATTACCAAAAATTGAATAAATTGACCATTAAGAATAAGTACCCCCTACCAAGAATAGATGTTCTGTTTGACCAGTTTTGAGGAGCTTTGACTTTCTCTAAGATTGATATCCGATCTAGGTACCATCGATTGAGGGTCAAAGAGACTGATGTATACAAGATAGCGTTTTGGACTCGTTATGGTCATTACGAGTTCTTAGTGATGCCGTTTGGACTGACGAATGTACCAACGACTTTTATGGATCGGATGAACTGAGTGTTCCAACCCTACTTGGACCGATACGTAGTGGTTTTGACGACATTCTGGTGTATTCGAGGACTGAGGATGAACAGGATGAACATCTCTGAATGGTTCTATAGATTTGAGGGAGAAACAACTGTACGCCAAGTTCAGTAAATGTGAGTTCTGGTTATGAGAGGTTACATTTCTGGGCTATGTGGTATCAACTAAAGGGATTAGGGTTGATCCTCGAAAGATTGAGGTAGTTTTGGATTGGAAGCCGCCTAAGACTGTATTTGAGATCCGCAGTTTTCTAGGACTGGCAGGGTATTATCGGCGATTTGTAAAGAGGTTTTCATTGATTGTAGCACATTTGACTAAGCTATTACGTAAGGGTGTGCAGTTTAGCTGGACTGATGCACAGCAGAAGAGCTTCAAGAAGCTTAAAAATTTTCTGACTGAGGCCCTTGTCTTGATACAGCTTGAGTCAGAGACAGAGTTTACTGTCTATAGCGATGCGTCACTTATTGGTTTGGGATGTGTGTTGATGCAAGAGGGTAAGGTAGTAGTATATGCATCTCGACAGTTAAAGATTCATGAAGCAAATTATCCGATGCATGACTTGGAATTGGCTGCGGTGGTATTCATACTGAAAATTTAGAGGCATTATCTGTACGGTGAGAAGTGTATCATCTACATTGATTACAAGAGCCTTAAATATCTCCTCACTCAGAAGGAGCTAAATCTTAGGTAGCGTAGATGGATTGAGCTTCTTAAAGTCTATGACTGTACGATTGAATACCATCTTGGGAAGGCCAATATGGTGGCGGATGCACTGAGCCGTAGGACTATGATTGATCTGAGGGCGATGTTTGCTTGTCTCAGTTTATTTGATTATGGTAGTTTTTTGGCCGAGCTTCAGGTTAAACCGATGTGGATGGATCAGATTAACGGTAAGAAGATGAAAGATGAGTCATTAGGTCTTTGTTTCCGTCAGATTGAGAGTGGGGATACTGTGGATTTTGGACTGAATAGCGAAGGGGTGTTATGTTTCTGTGGGAGAATCTGTGTACTGAAGGATACTAACTTGAGGCAATCTATACTGCGTGAAGCACATAGTAGCCCTTATGATATGCATCTTGGTGAAAATAAGATGTACTGAGACCTTCGTAAGTTATATTGGTGTCCGGTTCTTAAGCATGAAGTTACTGATTTCGTGGGTAAATGTCTGACTTGCCAGCAAGTTAATGCTAAACATCAGTTACCTTCATAGTTGATTCAGCCAGTTAAAATTCCATTTTGTAAGTGGGAGAGAGTGACTATGGACTTCGTAAGTGGTTTGCCCCTAACTCCTACTAAAAAGAATTCAATATGGGTTATCGTGGATCAGTTGACCAAGTCCACCCATTTCATACCAGTTCTTACTGATTACTCTTTGCAAAAGCTGGCTAAACTGTATGTGTCTGAGATAGTGAGATTGCATGGGGTACCAGTTTCAATAATATTTGATAAGGACCCTCGTTTCACGTCTTAGTTCTGGAAGAAGTTACATAAAGCTTTGGGTAAGAAATTAGACTTCAGTCCTGCGTTCCATCCTCAGACAGACGGTCAGTGAGAGAGGGTGGTTCAGATACTAGAGGACATGTTAAGGAGTTGCGTGATTGATTTCTGAGGTAGTTGGGAGGATTACTTGCCATTAGCAGAGTTTGCTTATAACAATAGCTATCAGTCTAGCATACAGATGGCACCTTACGAGGCATTATATCGTCATAGGTGTCATACACCTTCATGTTGGACGGAGTTGGGCGAGCGGCATGTTCTGGGCCCTGAATTAGTTTCTGATATAAGGATAAAGTTAGACTGATTCGGGATAGATTGAAAGCAGCATCTAACAGACAGAAATCCTATGCGGATCTGAAGTGTAAAGAGATTGAGTATTCTGTGGGGGACTTCATTTTTCTCAAGGTCTCGCCATGGAAAAAAGTACTGAGGTTTGGACGTAATGGCAAGTTGAGCCGTAAGTTTATTAGGCCTTACCACATACTGAAACATGTGAGACCGATTGCCTATCAGTTAGAGTTACCTCCGGAGTTGGACCAGATTCACGATGTGTTCCATGTTTTTATGTTGAGATGGTACTGCTCTGATCCTGCGCATATTGCTTTGGTTGAGAAAATTGAGGTTAAACCAGATCTGACTTTTGAGGAGGAGCCGGTTTAGATAGTATATCATGATGTAAAGGTTTTAAGGAGGAAGTCTATCCCACTGGTTAAGGTTCTTTGGCGTAATCACAGTTCTGAGGAGGTTACATGGGAGCTTGAAGATGCGATGCGATAGTAGTATCCTCATTTGTTTTGACCAGGTAAAATTTCGAGGCTGAAATTTTCTTTATGGGGGGTAGAATTATAACGCCCCAAAAACCCTTAATATTTATTTTTGTATGTTTGTGACAAAAATATTGTCTGCTTCAGTGGTTAAGTTTTCTGAGAGTGTCTGAGAAGTCTTCGGTTCAAGCCTTAGCTTGGGAAAATTTTTTGTTTTTAATGGAATAACCCCTATCTTTAGTCAGTAGGCTTATAAATAAATGTGGGTAAAATATGACAGAATGGGAGTTCTAGTCTAGTGGTTAAAAGAAGTGTTAATGAGGAAGAGGTCTAGAGTTCGAGTGCTGGCGCAAGCAGGGAATTTATTTTTACTATTGGTCATGGAAGAGTTGTAGTTTGACTGAAACTTGAGTGTTTTAGGACTGTGGAGAGTTGTAGCCGAATTTTAATAGGTTGTTGGAGGAATTTTGGTTGTTAAGGGATGTGGATAAACGAGGATTTGGTTGAGCGATCTTAGGAGTGATTTTAGGAGTGATTTTGGGGAGAGTGGATGGGAATGTTTAGGTAGAACCGAAATTGGTAAGAGGAATTTTGACTAGCCTATGGTTTTTTTTTTCAAATTTTTGCTGATAGTTTAGTTTTTTTTCTCTCTTCTGGTTTCTATTACTTTTGCGGCCATTCGGGTTTTCTCAACCTCTAGCTATTGCTGAAATTGGTGAGTTGAGTGTTCTTCTTCTTCTTAGCCTTCTTTCTCAAGCCGAAAGGGAATTGTTTCCTTTCCCAAAACGCGGTTGCTTCTAGTCTCTCTTCCCCTCTTTATCTTTGTGTGCCATTGTGATTTTTATTTGGTTCTTCCCCAATGTGCTGCCAAATTTTTGGGTTCTTGGTTCTTTTTCCCCCCGTTCGTTCTCCTCTTTCTTATATTTTTCTTTCGGCTCAATAATGAGTTTGCGACTCGAGGCAAGTCAATTTCGGGTAATCTATAGCTTTATTTTGATCAAGTTTTAAGGGAAGGTTGGTTTTGATATTTCTTTCCAATTGACTCATCTCCTTTGCGCGATTCTGCGCTTTCGATAAATTTGATACTCGTTGTGGTTCAAACTGTTCTTGTGAGTAACTGTTAATAGGAGTTTCGGCTTAATGCAGGTAACAACCGAGAAGCTAGTGGTTTTTTTTTCTACAGTGTGAAGGCGTGAAACCTCGATTGCTCAATGAAGGTTAGTGGTTGTCGAATAAGGGGATAAGTGTTTGGCTAGAGTTCTTTTTAATTCGATTAGTAGGCAATTAACCGAATGTTGTGGTTGAATGTAGGTTTGGAGTGTTCGTGGTCTATTTGCGCACTTTTACAAACAAGGTGTGTGTAAACACTTCCTTTAATCGTAGATCAACAAAAAGTCGAAAAGTGCGAATAGTCGACACCACACACTCGTGCAACTACCCGTGTGGTAGCCCGTGGGACAAAACATGGGCGTATGATCGCTGAGGCCGACCATGTGAGAATTCATGGGCTGGGTTGTATTGGGTCGTGTCGGCCTCACGGGCATGTAGGCCCCACACGGACGTGTAGAAATTTTTGGGTCAGGATGTGTAATCCACACGGCCAAGGCCATTTTGGGCCGTGTGGGCCACACGAGCGTATAGGCCCATAGGGGCCCGTAATATGGGTCGTGGGCCCATTTTCCCTATTTGACTGCTAAGGTTGCACGGGCCGCCCGATATGATTGTGGACCTACTGTTGGGTCGATAAGCTTACCTAGACCCCTAATTGACTAAATGACTGTTATGCGCCTGTATGATGTATACATATATATGTTCATGTATGACTATATTTTGGCATGCTATTTTTAACTGTATTGAATACATGTATAATATTATGATATGACATGACAAATTGCATGATGCATTGCATAGGGATGGGTTTTAATATGATTGGAGGAAGTGTACTGTACTGGCAGCTCTGCTGCAAATACTGTTTAGTGCCGCAACTAGTACTACTTGGAGTGTAGGGATGGGTGGGTTGATTATATCCCCACATGGAGTGTAGGGTTGGACAGAGATGGAGTGTAGAGGCTAGTTGGGTAGGATTTTCCTGATTGCATATTTGTACCGTTACTGTTACTGGGATGGGCTTAGGCCCAAACTGATATTGATATTGTAATGGGCTAAAGCCCTAACTAAAACTGAACCTTTACTGAAATGGGCTTACGCCTAGATTGTATCTACTCTCTATCTGGTTGTTTTGCATGGGATTATACACTGAGTTTTCGTAAACTCACCCCTCTGTGTTATCTATACAAGTAACCCTAGACATAAGTAGATCAGTACTACGAGGGACTCAAAGGTGGCCACACAATCACATAACTTTTCATATTTAATTTTGATTATAAGTAATTTTATTTGGGGTATTTTTAATGTAATAAAGCCTTTATGGATTTTTACTTTAATTTGGGATTTTTATTTGTTTTGGTTAATAACTGCTAGCAGTAGGAAAAAGACGCGAGTTTTCTAAAAGATAAATATTTTATCAAAGATACCACGAATACACAACCCGTTTTAAGAGCTTTCGCAATAAGTGACATTTTAAAAATTTATAACGTTCTAAAGTGAATAACTTTTTGACAATGACTCGCATTTTGAAAATGAACGACACGTATTAGAATCGTCATTAAGATCACACAAAAATGCTAAATAGAAAAAGGGTTTTCATCGATGTCACACTTTACGAAAAACACTTCAATGTGACTGCCAGATTCGGCCATAACGTCTAGGCCTAATTTGGGGTGTTACATCCGTAGGCATACCACTAAATTGGCCTACTGGTTAGAGCATTTGAAACATCACTGGTTTCAATTCAAATTGGGTTTCCTTAATATTTGGCCTTCTAATTCCTGGATTTAACACACTGAAAAGTGGCATAGCATATTGTCTGATGCATTGATCCCTATCATCAGCATTGAGGATGGGATTTCATACATGATCGGCTTCATTACCTTGGTCTTGATTTCGATTTCCAAGGTCCATATTGACTTGTCTTTGAGTTATTCGTTCATGTCTTCTTTGTCTGAAAGTTCACTTAATTTCAGGGTCTACAGGGAGTAAATCGATAATTTGATCTATACTGATAAACACTTGAGAAGAAAATCACAAAGTTAAAAAGAATAAGTTAGTAATGTTAGAAATAAACCAAATCGAAAGTAAATAATTTCACAACAAAAAAATGACTATGGCAACAGTTAACAATCCCCAGCAACAGCGCCAAAAACTTGTAATGCGTAGGTTTGTGCAAGTGTACACAACGTTATTAAGTAATAAGTAAGTCTCGAGTTATCGTCTCCAAAGGGATTGTAGTTGTGCTAAGTCACTTAATTTGTAAAATTATATTAACAAATTGGTAAATAAAAACACATTATAGTTGAGAAGTGATGATTAAAATATATTAAACTAAATGCAATGATCCCTAATGCAAATTATCCTAAGTGTGCAAACTATATGAATGAAATAGATTTTATCAAAATTAAACACAATTTGCAACAATTATAACATAAATAAACAAGGACAATTACTTTAATTAAACTCAACTTGTTATCAACATGCTTAATAACATTCGGAAAAACATTCCATGGCAACTCAATCTTTCATGAGTTTGGAAACCACATTAGGTCCTTTCAGAATCCTTCACTTAGTAAATACACATTTTATTGATCTTTATTTACTAAAGGTTTCTTAGTATTAGTGTAAGGTAACAGGGACGTGTTAGGTTTGAAACAGTTTAATCACACAAATCTAAAAACTATGCAGATAACAGAGCTTGATTAAAGTTGTTATGCAATCTGCAATTTAATCGGGTTAGGATCTAAATTGAGCATGCACATTTCAATTATGTGTCCATTAGCTATCGTCTAGTTAGGATCGCTTAGCTAATTTAGGTGCATTTCAATCATGTATGAACGAAATACAAACTTGATTTTAATTGAAAACATGATCGATTGAGGCATAAACATTATAAGCATGAATCAAATAAATATTATTTAATCAAAATAATCATCCTAGCTTAAATAAAATTAAGCTAACGTTGTTGTAAACAAGAAAAAAGAACACATACCAAACATTTTCAGATTAAATTAAAGAAAGGAAAGATTAAACCTAGATCAAAGTGGTTGTCACCCAAGACTCTAACCGACGAGGCTCCTTTGCTGATGGCTCTCCAAGGTGGCTGATTAAGGGCTCTTTAAGAGGCTTAATAGCTGAAATATCTATGAAGAGATGATGCTAGGCTTGGGGAATGGAAAAGGCTAAGATAAATTGGAGAGAAGAGAGAATGATGAATGATGAGGAATGATGAATGAGGGAATGAAAGGGTTATATTTATAGGTGAAGGGAGGAGAATAGTTTCCTAAAAATAGGAGGTTTCATCTCTTCAAGCATCTTCAATGGGTGGCTGGCCATGAATTGAGGAAATTGAACTGATTTTTGCTCTATTTAAGTGCCACAACAACTCAGGACTGAGACTCGGTCAAGTGCAAATCTTCAGGCAAATCTCTAATTTCTTCAACATTACAAGGACCTTGTGCAATTAAACCAAAAAGTGGTTTATGTGGACAACCAAGTATAGTCGAAAATTGGGTTGACTTGGTCTCCAATTTAAGACGGTTCTGTAATCCAACAAAGCTGTCAGACCTGTCCAAAACAAATCAATAAATTAGAGGACCAAAGAATAAAATTTATCGAATTTAATTAATTAATTAAAACCCAAATTTTTAATGAAATATTTTAAAATGAATTATTAAATATAATTTTATATTTTATTATTTAATTTAATCATGATGGCCTACTTTATGTCTTAAAAATATAATATGTTCAAATTCATATAAAATAAGCCATTTTATGTATGAAAACTATATAATAAAGCATAAAATCACATTTTAATAATTTCTATGTCCTAATTTCATATTTTCACATATTTCATTAATTTATTAAACAATTATTTAGTTTTAACAATGAATTTAAATAAAAAGGTGATAAATTACATAGGAAAAATCCTATATATTTTTCAGTTTACAATCTATCGAAGGCTTACCAATTCTAACAGGTTCAGCACCTCGTGGAATCTTAGGATACAGTTGAGGAGTAGGTGGGGGAGGTCATTGTACAACAGGATTTGTTCTTAAGTACTCTGTAAATCATTCATTTATCAATTGAAAGAAGGCCTATTTTGCCTACTCACTTTGACCCTCAGATACGGGCGTTTCACTACCAGATGCAGACGCAACTTTTCAGACTGAAGCTAAATCATTTCTCCCAGCTTCCTCGGATTCAGCTCTAGCTTGGTTGGATGACATTACTATATAAAAAATACATTTAAAATGATCAGGAGACATCACACTATCACGAATTATATAATGGCATGTATAGCTAAACTCACATTTCCTACGTTAAATCCGAGAATCGACTAAACCATAGCTCTGATACCATTAAATGTAACACCCCTAACCCGTATCCGTCATCGAAACATGATTTCGGAGCATTACCGAAACTTTTAAAATATTTTACAAATAATTTATGTAATTTACTATTCATTAATCGAGATCATTTAAAACATCCCTTAATTGGACCCTTGAGGCCCAATACAAGCATTGGAATCGAGTTGGGACTTAATCGGGAACTCTAAGAATTTTTCGCAAAATTTACAAAAAAATTCTAAGTTACAGGGCTCACACGCCCATATGGTCCGAAGGACACGCCCGTGTGACCTTGGGACATGCCCGTGCTATAGGTCGTGTTTGACACCGTGTAACTCTCTGACTTGTGCACACAACCATGCCACATACCCGTATGCTAGGCCGTGTGGTTAATTAATTCAATTTGAAATTAGGCACATGTTTCACATGGCCAAGACACATGCCTGTGTTCTAAGCTGTGTAGAACACATGGCTGAGACACACGTCCGTGTCTCTACTCATGTGCTCAATTCTGAGCATTCTGTTTCTCAAAATTAAAGTGCAGTGGACACACGGCCTTACCACACGCCCATGTACCAAGTCGTGTGTAACACACGATCTAGACACACGTTCTTGCGTCTGCCCGTGTGGACAAAATAAAGCCATTTCAAGCTTCATTTCTCACCCAAAATCACACCAATGTCCTGCACTTAAACTCACAACCAAATACCAACCATTTCAAGCATTCAAATTAAGCGAACTCTGTCATTCTACAAGGCATATCATTACATGCATATGTGTTTATAAACTTACCTTGGTTTAACTTAGGCATTAACATCATTTGATCACATATACTTAACATAACACATGTGTATATATCATAATAACCTACTTAATCATACCAAAATAAACCATTACTAGCCATTCTAATGGCTAGGTTACAAAACATCATTTTCAAGCCACTGTTGGCCAAGTTGTCCTATACATGCCATTATACCAAAATGATTCTACTATAAATACCCACAATAGCTGGTAGATAGTGTGACGATGCTCCAATGATCTCCAACCTTCGCGAGCTTTCGAGCACTATAAAACAGGGGAAAATAAAGTGGAGTAAGCATTACATGCTTAGTAAGTTCGTATAACGGAAACTAAACTTACCAATCTCGTTTATTAAATCTAAGCATACAATATCATGTTTTCGATCCATTTGGCATAATTGCCTAAACACATGCATTTGATCAAACATGTTAGTCACAAAATCTTCATATACATCAGGTAAGGATAGACGAGCTCATCATGTAATATTCTTTCAAGACATTATCATTTCATCTCATAATACTCATACCATGTCAAGAGTTGTGTCCGTTGAATCATTGAAATCCCGATGGATGTTCAAGTGGTACACTCGAGGTGTACGATTCAATAACTAGTTAATTCTTTTTCAAGAGTACCCATTAGGGCACTTAATCAAGGAACACACTCTCAAGCCATATGATGTATAACAGGATTACCCATCCGGGCTAAATCCTTACTATAATGAGGTCAGTAGGATTACTCGTCCGAGCTAATTCCCGTCAGTAACAAATGTAGGACCTTATTCATTTTGGGAAAGCACATATGTTCATCGAAATTCAATATTCAATCAGGATATAACCCTTTTTCACCATTTTCAAGCATGTATTAATTTCTCATATTGTAACATCCAAGTAAATCACATAAATGATAATCACATTTCATACAATCACAACATTTAATTTAACATAATTACATTTCGATTAAGTTACACGAACTTACCTCAACACTTGTTCGTGTAAGTAATCTACTAATCTGAAACCTTTTCTTTTCCTCAATCTAACCTCTAATGTGAGTTGTCTGGATCTATATAAATAGCTTTAATCATCAATTTCTCATATTTTATACTCATTTGGACTCAATTTACGTCCTAGGAAAAATTACCATTTTGCTCTAACTTTTCCATAAATTTGAATTTCGTCTCTGGGCTCGGAAAATGAAACTTGTGCAATTTACTCCCTATTCCAAGCCTAACCAAAATCTCATTACAAAATTTACAGCACTGTATTCATAAAAATTTAGCATTTTTCTTCAATTTCACAACTTTACATTTTAGTCCCTAAATCATGTTTTCATCAATAATCACTTTGTAAAAGTTGTTTATCTATCAACAACCTTCCATTTTCTACCATAAATTTCTAATTTTCAGCATATTCATCCGTGAAGCAAATTTCATACCTTGATAACTGTTCAAATTAATCCCCCAAATAGATGGATTAAGCTATCCCGGTTTCAAAAATATCAAAATTACTAAAAATGGGACAAGGAAACTCACCCAATTAAGCTATGAAAGTTTCTTCTCTCTCTCCTAGGGTTTCCATGTATTTTAGGTTGAAGAAGATGAAAAAATAAGATGATATTTTCTTTTCATCTTTTAATTAATTAAATATTTTCAAATTCCAATTTAGTCATTGCCCTTTTTCTAAATTTCCATTGATGAATCACCAAAAGTCTACATACCTTTCTTTAATGGTCTAATTCCAATATAAGGACCTTTAGTTTTGAATTCCATATCTATTTAATCCTTATAGCTACTAGAATTCAACTTTCACATTTTATGGGATTTAGTCCTTCTCGTAATTAAACATTTAATCAATAAAATTTTCGTATCAAAATTTTCACACGACATGTTTATCATAATACGGACCATATAATAAAATAAAAATAAACTTTATTTTTGGATCGAATTTGTGGTCTCGAGACCACTGTTCCGATTTCACTAAAAAATGGGTTGTTACATGTAACACCCCTAACCCATATCTGTCACCAGAATAGGGTTACGAGGTATTACCGATCAAATCACAACATACAACATACATTTCTCGATACATAAAGCCATTATCACATAAACATCAATCAAACATAATCACATTGTCCCTTATAAGGCTCTACGAGACCTTAAAACATGCTTAAAAGAGGTTGGGACTAAACCGATAACATTTGAAAACTTTGGTAAACTTATAAAATTTTCATGCATACAAGGGTCACACGTCCGTGTGAACAGGCCATGTGCCTCACACGGCCACCAGACACACCCGTGTCATAGGCCACGTGGAAACAGGGCATACATATTGACTTGCATCACACGGTCGGAGACACACTCGTGTTCTATGACCGCGGCAAAACTAGAGGGTATACTGACTTAGGCCACACAGCCGGCCACATGCCTATGTTTCAGCCCGTGTGTCTAAGCTGTGTAACTCTCTAATTTGTTTAACTAAGTTACAGTAGGCACACGGTCGAGACACACACCCGTGTGCTTAACCGTGTGGGGCAAAATTAGGATTGGTTTAAGCCATGTTTCTCAACCACTTCAAGCATACCTAAATCACAACATTTCATACCATTTCAATACACTTATAGGCAACCAAAACATGCCAATTCATATACAAATTATTCCATTTCATCTTTAACCATTTCATTTCTCAAATCATAACCATAAACATACTAAGACAATATGTCATCACCAACAATTTCACCTATCTTACCTATGCATTTTTCTCATCATCTTATCAACTATTTCATGCCACAAAAATATACCAATTCATCATCCCTATATCATACCAAATCAACCATGATATATCATTGGTAATTAACCAAAACAATTAACCACTTAACCATCACAACAACCATACCAAACATGCCAAAACACAAGGCTATATATATACATCATATATCACTTATAAAACTTATGAATTAAGCCAACTTAAATGGCCAAATACACACCAACATTTACATCATATACAAGCCAAACTCACATTCAATGTTACCAAAACATTTCCACATAACTCAAGCCTATACATGCCATATAACCAAGTCACAAGTGTATAAATACCGAAATCAAACATCGGATAGTGTTATGCGATCTCCACCGACTTTCAACCCCAGCGAACGTCTGAATCATTATAAAACATAGAAAAATAACACAAAGTAAGCTATAAAGCTTAGTAACCTCATATGATATTAAACTTATCTATTGAGTAAGCACATATTAAGCATTTACATATACTATAAAATAAATTCATTTGATTTCACCTTTATACCATAAGTCCAATCACATAATTAACAAAGCTTCACAAGTTTATTTATTTCTATGCTCATACGGATCAAAAGCATTCTTATTAATTCGGTTACATTTACATATACAAAATCAACTAACTATATAACTTCATTCAAACCAACATTCCTCACATTTTCTTTAGCCAAGGTGAATCGTGTTAATTATCATCAAGTAACAATATTTCGCACGTTATATACCTTATGTATATATAATTAAAACAAACATAACTCATGCCTCATTTAACATCCAATTTAGACCTCCATATAGCCAAATGAACCCATTTTGGCATAAAACATATTTATACAAAAATCTTTCTCATTTCATATATATGATACAATACGAACACACCACTTCCATTCGACTCTTACATAATTTTTGTATGTATCTGTATTACTTATTTCGATCGTACCTTTATTCTTGTCTTGACTATGCCCATCAAACCATTCAGAATCGCTAAGGATACTTGGCAATCTCGTATAAGTCATACAATGCCATATCCCAGATATGGTCTTACATGTTATAGTATATCGATGCCAATAGCCCAGCTACAGTCTTACACGAATCTCATATCGACACCAATGTCCCAAACATGGTCTTACACAAATCTCATATCGATGCCAATGTCCCAGACATGGTCTTACACGAAATCACATCCCGGTAATCCTAATGTCATGACATTTAGATCCTAAGCTATTCCTAAGGTTCGTACGGGACTTCTGGACGTCATAACTCTGTCGATTGTACTCGTATTCATTTCCAATAAGCAATATAATTCAATTCAACAATAATAATAAATTTATAGCACAATTTAACAGCATTTATTAACATACGAACTTACCTCGATCGTTAAAACAACGGAACAGATCGGCTAGTCCAATACTTTATCTTTTCCTCGATCTAGACTCGTATTTCGCTTTTCACTTTCCTCGATCTTTGCCCCCATAATTTCACATTTTTTGTAATTTAGTCCTTATCACATAAAATTACAATTTCATGAAATTAAACACAAACCCAAGCTAGCCGAATTTTCCATATATTACTATCAGCCCATATTTTCAATTTATTTTAAAATTTAACCATTAAATTTTCATATTTCATAATTTAATCCAAAATTGACATTTTTACCAAAATTCACTTTACAAAACTTGTACATCTAACAAGAATGATTTATTTTCCATCATCAATTAACAAAATACTCATGCATTCAACAATGGAAACATTCAAATACTTTAACAGTTTTGAAATCAAAGATACGGGCTAGCTAGAATACGAAGTAACGATCTCAAAAACATAGGAATTATTAAAAATCGAGTTGAAAACACATACCAATTAAGTCATGCAAGTGTCGAACTTTCAAAAGCTTCAATGGTGTTCTTTTTCTTTCACTTTCGGTGGAAGATGATGAAAAATAAGAATGAAATTGTCTTTATTTTATTTAATTTAACTTATTACACTAATTCCATTTTGCCCTCTGTTATAAACATTAAAATTTCACCAAAATATGCACATAACCATCCACTTACAATATAAAAGGGCTAATTACAACATAAATCCCCCAACTACTTTATCTCTTAGCCATTTAATTTATTTGGACTATAGAACTAACATTTTTCACTTTACGCGATTTAGTCCTTTTTATCAAATTAGACACTCAAACGATAAAATTTCTTTACGAAAATTTCACACAACTCTAATATCATGCTGAAAATATTAAAATAATAATGAAATAAATTTTTCAATGTTAGATTTGTGGTCTTGAAACTACTGTTCCAGTTTAACTAAAAACGGGTTGTTACATTACAACTACACTACCGTCACATATCACATTCGTTATAAATCTTCCCATTAGCAAGCGAACAATATTTAGTTTAGCATATATTAGAAATTTTAAGATAAACCTATCTTGATCATCATATAAACATGCTAAACATACATGAAACGAACTTATAACAAGAATTAAGCATGCTTTTAAACCACCAAGAAAAAATTCTAAATAAATCACGTAAGTATCGATATTGAATCAAAAGTATCAATAATTCTCCTATATGGTATCGACACCACCCCAAAAATTAGTACCAAATTAGCATTCTATTTTTCGTCTAAAATCAAAATCTAATAAAATATCGGTACATTTCAAAAAGTATCGATTTTATTACCCCAAGTATCAATATTCATGATGTGGTATCGATACCAAATTACATTACTAACTTCCTGCACTTTTGAATATAATGGAGGTATCATTTTTAAAACCTAAATATCGATACCTCTCCACTAGACAATAAAAATACAACATATTAAAGCAATTAGTCCAACCTAACTTAAATCCATTCAATATGTAGCTTTTACCACATCAAACAATTGTCCAAACGAATATAATAACAATTCAAAACATTGAAAATATGTTCAAGCAAGAATTAACATATCAAACTTGATATCCATAAATCTTAAGAGTAATAAAGTGAAGTAAACATCCAAAACATCATGGCATCAATTAGCTAGAAGTCTACCACATTCCATTATTTCCACATTTCAAAGAATAATAATAATATCACCTACACAAAAACTAAGGTCTAACTTGGATCACTTTCTTGGTATCCCCGCACCGCTTACACCACAACGCTAATAGTCTGCAATGGTTTTTAAAGGAGTGGGTGAGCTTAATCAAGCTCAATGAATGTTAAAACAACCATAATGTATACACAATATCAAAGGTTAAACAAGAGCATGCTACAACATATTCACAACGATATCCTTAACAAGTCATAATAACATATTCACACTTTATTAAATCATAAAACTAGCATATACTCTCATGTATAACTACAGTCAACTCATATTCATAATTCATTAATACTAACAATGTATACATGCTTTAATAGCTCATAAGTCTAGCTGATATATTCCAATACATTCAAAATTTAAATGTGTAGCACTCCTATACCCGACCTAATCACCAGGTCAAGATATCAAAATGTTACATTTGTTGCTGAAGAAACAACAATCAAATTCGTTTCATTTTGAATACTTATTTAATCACCTTGATTAATTTAAGCTTTTTATATGCCTCAGTATCATTTTCGAGTCTTATACGGTTTTATTGCAGCCTTTAAAATAGTCTAAAGAGGAATAGGGACTAGAGTGAAAGGCTTTCAAAATTTAAGGGTGATACGATCTCGCCTCGGTGATGTGATTCAAGTCGTAGATGTGCCCGATCGTAAAATGGAAAAGTTCCGTTCCAATTGAAGTAAGTTGAAGTTGTTTAATAATAGGCTTTAAACAAAAGGGTTTGAAGTGTTTTAGATATGATAAGTATATGGTTTCGGCTAATAAGAAATAAGGTTATATTTAAGTCGATGAATGTGGATGGAATAGAAAGGCTCAAGGTTGAAGAATGAACTAATACTATATACAGTATTAACCCAAGACTTATAAAAACAATTGAAATGGAAAATGATAGAACCTTAACCCACTATCTATAAAGAGATAGGAACTAAAGGTATAAGGGTGAACGCCACACTCGGTTTAGGAGTGATGAGTTCAAAGAAATAGGGTGACGCCACTAGCTAGGCTAGATACGTCAAGTTGAGTCTTGAAAGAACAAAGAGAGTTGAATTAAACTTACAATGTTATAAACATCCATAAAAGGATAAGAGGTATTTTGTCTAAATTGTCTAACTAGCAAATGATTAGAAAAACTAGTATTTATAAGCCCTAAAATGCCTATTGAAATTCGGCTACTAATGTGTTCACACTCAATAATAAATTTTGGTCCATGAATTGGCAGATTCATGCTTCAGTCAAATAGTCACATTCCTCCCTCTTGGTGCGTACATGTATTCTTAGTCAAGAAGCATTCTTTATGTTCCATGGATGTACAGCCCTTAATCTACCTTCATTCCTTCTTGGCTGAATGCTAGGTGCATGAAACATGCATCTCCTTTAATTGAGATATTTATGGAACCTTGATCAAATGAATGGAAGCTTGTATTTAATTGGTTCATCCCCCATTCTTGATGCATGAATGTGCTGGTACATTGGCTGAATTAATAAGGCTTGAATCCCTTAAATATTGTGCATGAATTCTCCCATGTATGAAGTAATTGATCAACTAAATAACATGTGCATAGGATTTAATTCCTATTGGATAGTCGAATGGGTAGCAACCATTTTTAATGCTATTGTAGCTCACAAATAGCCTTCAATGTGAACATATTAATTTGGTTGGACAATTAGTGTGAACTCTGCTTCTAGCTGAATTGTCAAGTGTGAAAACACTTGAATTTCTTTTGTAAAAATGAACAGCCTTCTTGGAGCAAGTTGATACATAAACATTGTTGTTCAATGTGCTGAATTAATTTATCTTCTCCTCCCTTGGACGTGCATGCTTGTAGGACATGCATGAATTGCAACCCAATGGCCACATTAAGCTTCCCAAACGTCTATAGACATGAATGTTGCATGGAAGAAACATTCAGCAGCTCCACTTCCTTTTAATGCACGTCCAAGTGCATGTCTTCACCTTCAATGCCGTTCATTGCACATGCTTGATGTCATTGAATTTTTCTTGTTGATCAGCTCCTACGGACACATTAAAACCCGTCTTAATTTTAAGAATAAAAAATAATCCAACATCATTTAATTTGTCTAAGATTTGGACACATTAAAAGTAAATAAATTCGGTTGTAGCTAAAGCATATTAAAATAGGTATTAGACTAGGACAAATTAAAGACATGTACTAAAATAAAACACATTTATGAGCTGAAACTAACTTAATTAGATTTGATTTATTTTAGCAAGTTTAGGAAGCATAAAATAAAAAGATGGAAATTAGCTCGATGAGCTAGAATCGAGCTAAATTGAGCTCAACAAACTGGATTTAAGCTAGGTCAGCTTGTAAAAGATAGCAAGCCTCGCTTGGTGAAAGTAACACTCCTTACCCAAATCCGAGGCCGGGACTGGGCACGAGTCATTACCATACTTAACCACATGCATATAATCGTTCCCGAGTCACCAATACTTGATCAAATTTAAAACTCTTTCGAACCTTGTTTAAACTCCTTAATGTAGGCCTACGAGGCCTCAAACTCTCATTAGAAACCATTCGGAACCAACTAGGGTCCACAAACCGACTTAATACAAATGACCCTTGAAACTGGGCACACGCCCATGTGGAAAGGTAACATGCCCGTGCAGATATTATAACGTGGCCGTGCTGATAGCCCGTGTGACACACATGGCCTAAGCATCTAGGGACACGCCCGTGTCCAGTGCCCGTGTGAATTAAATTCTAAAATTTGAACCTATAGGGGATTCCACATGGCCTGACACATGCCCGTGTCTATCACCCGTGTCCCTCACACGGCCATGACAAGCTCGTGTCTCAGCCCGTGTTTGGTAACCTTGACATTCTGCTTCTAATGTTAGTAACCCTTAAGGGTCACACGGAAAAGGCGCACGCCCGTGTTCTAGGTCGTGCCCTTCACACGGCTGAGACACACGACCATGTCTTTGCCTGTGTGTTTACTGCTATGCATATTGACTTGCAATTTTTACGTGCAGAGGACACACAGCCTAGCAACACGCCCATGAGCCAGACCGTGTGTCACACACGGTCTAGACACACACCTATGTGTATACCCTTGTGGACAAAATAAGGCTATCTGCCAAGCCGTTTACCACCCTGAAACAGAATCTAATACTAACCAACCTATCCAAATCTAACTTATTATGATTTCTCAACCAAACAACCATAGCTAAGGCCCACATACATTTCATATATTCAACCATGCCAACAGTTTCACATTCATGAAAAACTATCTTGCACTCATATAATAACTTTCAATATTAGCCATTTTTCATGGTCTTATACAAAATGAATCAAATGCTAAGGTTACCATCACATTTGGCCAATTAACATTGACACAAAATTCAAAAGTCTAAGTTCCTATACATGCCATATTCAAAATGATAAGTCTAATTATACCAAGTGCTTTAGCTGATAGTATGATCAATGCCTTCGACGTCTGTTGATCCTCGAGCTAGTTAAGCGGCACTATAAGAAAATGGAAAAGAGAGGGAGTAAGCATAAAGCTTAGAAAGTTACATGCAATTAAATATAACAACTTTACCATTCATGATCATGCTTATAGTACAAAGTAAGAATAAGCATAACTTACTCGTAACTAACCAATACAATTCACATAGCATATATATATTGGGCTCACGTCTCATACATTTCAAATAGGTACCTATACCACTCACAATATGGTTATACTTTTCTCGTATAACTTAAACTGTAACTCTCACGTTGAACCATTTGGAAAGCTATCGGATATTCACTATGCCTTAAACATACGGTATAGTGCTGATGCCATGTCCCAGACATGGTCTTACACTGGCACATCCATCAAGTCGATGCTATGTCCCAGACATGGTCTTACATTGACTATCGAAATCAAGGCCGATGCCATGTACCAAACATGGTCTTACACTAGCTCTCACATATCTGTATCGATGCCATGTCCCAGACATGGTCTTACACTGACACATCTCGTAGCTGATGCATGTCCAAGACATGTCTTACACTGGCTTACATCTCGAGGCTGATGCATGTTCCAAACATGTCTTACACTTGCTCTCACCTCAATGCCAATGCCATGTCCCAGACATGTACTTACACTGGCTCTCATAATGTGGCCGATGCATGTCCCAGACATGTCTTACACTAGCACACAAATAACCCGAGTGTCATGGCATAAATATCTGATTTATTTCCTAAGGTCCAAACGGGAATTCTACTATCTCAATATTCAACATACATAATCATTTGCACAAACAATCAATTTATGCTATATCAATTCAAACGCATATAATAACAATGTAGTTGTATTATTTACATACAACTTATCTTGAATTACAAAATGTAGACGACTAGTTCGGCTTAGGCCACTTGCTTTGGTTTTCACAGGTCTAGGCCCGGATTTTGTAATTCTTGATCTAAAATGACAACATTTATTCATTTAATCATCAATTAAATCTAATCGTTCAATAATTTATAATTTGGGCAACATGACCATTTTCCCCTAGACTTTCACAAAAAGGCTATTTTACCACTATGCCCAAAAATCAATTTTTATCGAGTTTCCTTATTAGTCAAGCCTAATCGATCATTTATCTCTATTATGAAAACCCCAAATTTCCAATATTTCATAACATTACTCTCTATTTTATAAACTTTACAGAATGGTCCTATTATGGTTTTCATGAGAAGTCCCTTCACAAATATTGTTTATTTCATAACCATGATTCATTTTCTTCCATAAAATTTTAAAAAACAACATGAACACTCTCATGGCAAAACCTTATACTTTCAAGCATTTTGCAAAATAGTCCCCTCATTTGAAAGCTCATGCTACAAGGGTTCTAAAAGTAAAAAAATCAACAAGAAAAACCATGAAAATCACTTACTTGTGAGGGCTACAAGTTGCTGAAATTTTCAAGCTTTCAAACCACTAATTTTTCTGAAAACTTGGTGGAGAAGAAGATGGGAAAAAGATGATATCTTTTCCCTATATTTTATTTCTATTTTAGTCAAATAAGCTACCAAAAACCCACCTAATTTGACTTTTTGACCATTCTTGTCCCCATGGCCGGAAAAACACTCTTTTTAGGGTCTATTTGCCCTTTAAAGACCTCCAATTTTGGTTCCCTAGCTATTAGACACCCTTAGCTATCAAAATAGGACCTTTGCACTTTATGCAATTTAGTCTTTTTTCGCAATTAAGCTCACAAACGCTAAAATTGATTCATCAAAGTTTTCACGCACCTTTATAAACATGCCATCACACATAAAATAATATTAAAAATAATTTCTCCGACCTTAGGTTAGTGGTTCCAAAACCACTATTCCGACTAGCCCCAAAATTGGGCTGTTACAATTCTCCCCCTTAGGGATTTTTGTCCCTGAAAATCTTACCGGTGAATAGATTCTGGTATTGGTCTCTCATAGTCTCTTCGGGTTCCCACATGGCTTCTTCGACTCCATGTCTATGCCACAAACCCTTCACGTGTAACACCCCGAACCCGAGTCCGACACCGGAGTCGAACACGAGGTGTTAACAAACTTTAAAAAATTTCCAGACACTGCCCAATCTGTGTACTAGTCGCTTTAAAAATCATATCTTGAGCTTCACAACTCGAAAATCAGTTTCGTGATTTTTCCCTGAAACTAGACTCATATGCCCATCTACATATTTTTTTTTATAATTTTTGATCGGGCCAATTAGTACAGTTTATTAGTTAAAGTCTCCCATGTTACAGGAATCGACTACCCTGACCTTTGCGCATTACGACTTGGATATCTCCTTGTACAGGGCTCCAATACTGATGCCGTTTATTTATATAGAAACTAGACTCAGAGAGGAATCTATACATATATGGTATGACTCCTAATTATCTCTGGTTAATTTATAATCAATTTCCAAAGTCGGAACAAGGAATCCAGAACCCGTTCTGGCCCTGTCTCACGAGAACCTGAATATCTCTTAACATACTGTCCATCTGATTGTTTCGTTACTTTCCTATGAAAGTAGATTCTTCAAGGTTTGTTTACATAATTTATTCACTATTTAATTCCATTCCTACTATTTTTAGTGATTTTCCAAATCTACGCCACTGATGCTGTCAGCATCTACCTTTAAGGTAGGCTTTACCTATTTCATGGTTCACTAGCCCTTTTTGCATACATAGCACAATTTATGAAAGTGATTAACCATCCCCGTGGCCAATCCTTGTCAAGCATATCCACACCAAATGATTATAACATTATACTCAAACACGTATAAGCCATTTTCGCATGGCTATCCAAAACTTACACATCACATAAAGTACTCAAAAAACAACAATGGGTCGTCCTATACATGCCATATCAAAATTCAACCAAAAGAGTACCCAAAAGAGCCTTTGATAGTGTGGGCGACTTCGACTTCAAGATCCCGAGCCCGAAAGCTGGAGAACCAAAAATCTATAAAACAGAGGAGCAATGGAACGAAGTAAGCAATTTATGCTTAGTAAGTTTTGAGCAAGAAATTCCAGCATAACGAAAGCATAGCACACATTTAGCTAAACGGAATATTTCATAATACACAATTTTTCCGATATCAAACTTACTTCACAACGTTAACCCTTATGTACATACACAAAAGACCAACTTAGCCGAAGGCCGGTAGCTCGTTCACCAACTGAGCGATTATTTATTTGTAAGGGCTCGATTAAATTCAACACATACGTAACATATCCCAATATTGGGATGTTTTTCGAGTATTAGCTGGAATTTTACAGCAAGCTCATTCATTACCAAAATCACGTACCTTCGGAATTTAACCGGATATAGCTCCTCGTTCAAGTGCCTTCGGGACATAGCCCGGTTATAGTAACTCATACAATGCCTTCGGGACTTAACCCGGATTTTAAAACTCGCACGAATGCCTTCGGGACTTAACCCGGAATTAGTATCTCGCACAAAGGCCTTCGGGACTTAACCCGGAATTAATAACTCGCACAAATGCCTTCGGATCTTAGTCCGGATATAGTCACTTAGCACAAAGCCTTCGGGACTTAGCCCGGACAGCATTCAATTAATCATGCACATCTAACAATAATTCATGGCACATTCGTATTTCTTTTTCATTAGCAAAACTCAAACACAAGGCACATACCATCCTTGCACATTCGGCTCAATAGCCACACATAGAGCATGATTTTAATTTGCTTAAAACATGATTTAATCACATCGTAATTTAAGCTCTCTTACTCAAGAACTTACCTCGGGTGTTGTCGAACGATTCCGCTAACTATTCGACCACTTTTTCCTTCCCTTTATCGGATCTATTTCCCCTTTGCTCTTGAGCTTAATTAAACAAATAAATTGATTTCATCATTTAGGCATCGAAAAGATGAACACAAGGCTCTTAGCCCATATTTATACATTAGACATTAAAGTCACATACATGTGAAATCATGCATCAACACAACATATTAGCTAATTTTTCCCCCTTGGCCGAATATGCATGTCTATTTTTGGGGTCGATTTCAACACTTAATACACACATATACACACTAGTAAAGCATCCTCCCCCTTTCCATCAATTTAACACATGCATTGCTCATTAACATGCAAAGTTACATTCGGCCTTAGCACACAACTTGCTAGCCGATTCTTCTCCATTTAGCAACCAATGCACATATGTGCTCACACAAAAATGCTAAAAAGGAGGTTCAAGAATCATCAAGTCATCATCACATGCATCATTAACAAGCTTCATATTTAGCATGCAATGGCATTAACACAACCTCCACCTAGGCCGAATTTTAACTCATCCTCTTGCCTCATCACCACCACATCAAACATCAACCAAGAATGATGCATCCATGGTCAAATGTCATTTCCATCACATAGCAAGATTTAGACCATGGGCTAGGTAGAACTCAAGCTAACAACTAAAACATGCATGCATCTCATGGAACATCATCAAACATACCTTAGCCTAGCTACATGCATGGCCGAACCTCTTCACCTTTCTTCTTCCTTCCTCCTTAAAATTATTGGCCAAGAATGAACCAAAGGATGAGAAAATTTTTTCTTTGTTTTTCTTTCTAGTTTCGGCAAGTATGAAGATGAGAAAAGGATGAACAAAAATTCTCTCCTTTCTTTTCTTTAGCTCACGGCAATGGGGGGGACAAACAACTACACACACATTTTTTTTTTGTATTCACCATACTCCTTATTTTATTTGTTTTATCCCAACATTTTATGACACAAATTAACATATTTTATTTGTGCCATACTTATGCCATAATTTCCATAAAAAAAATTGCACAATTGCTCATCATGCCCATCATGGCCGGCCACCTTGTTTTAAGGTGGGAAATTTGACATGCAAATCCACCTATTTCATACTATAAGTTATTTGGCCACTACAAATTAGCCTATAGCATTTGCAAAAATTTTCACATGAGTCACATTTCAAAATTTCACTCACAATTGGCAAAATCAAAGCATGAAATTTTCACACATGCACTTTCCCATGAAATAAACATAGGATATAACATCTAATTATTATTGTGACTCGGTTTAGCGGTCCCGAAACCACTTCCCGACTAGGGTCAATTTTGGGCTGTCACAACTCTCCCCCACTTAAGAAATTTTCGTCCCCGAAAATCTTACCGGTAAATAGGTTTGGGTATCGTTCTTTCATCGAGCTCTCGGTCTCCCAAGTAGCTTCCTCGATCCCGTGTTTGAGCCATAACACCTTTACTAGCGGAACTCTTTTGTTTCGCAACTCCTTCACTTCACGAGCTAGGATACGCATCGGTTCTTCTTCATAGCTCATGTCGACTTGAATTTCAACCTCTGATGGGCTAATTATGTGCGATGGATCAGATCGATAGCGTCGAAGCATCGAAACATGAAAGACGTCATGAATCTTTTCAAGCTCAGGGGGAAAAATCAATCTATACGCAACCGGACCAACTCATTCGGAGATTTCGTACGGCCCAATGAATCTTGGGCTCAACTTGCCCTTACGGCCGAACCTGAGTATCTTTTTCCAAGGTGAAACCTTAAGGAACACTTTGTCTCCCACCTGATACTCGATGTCTTTTCGTTTCAAATCTGCGTACGACTTCTGACGATCCGTGGCTACCTTCAGACTTTCACGGATTACCTTTACTTTCTGTTCAGCATCTTTAATCAAATCAACTCCGAAAATTTTACTTTCACCGAGCTCGGTCCAAAACAATGGTGTACGGCATTTACGACCGTACAAAGCCTCGTAAGGTGCCATCTTAATACTTGATTGAAAACTATTGTTGTAAGCGAATTCAATCAAAGGTAAATACCGTTCCCATGAACTACTGAACTCGAGGATGCAACATCTCAACATATCCTCAAGTATCTGAATTATCTGCTCGGATTGACCATCGGTTTGGGGGTGAAAAGCAGTGCTAAAATGCAGCTTGGTACCTAGAGCTTCTTGCAATTTCTTCCAAAATCGTAAGGTGAATCTCAGATCTCTATCCGACACGATAGAAACAGGTACCCCGTGTAATCTCACAATTTGAGAAATGTACAATTCAGCTAGTTTATCCAATGAAAAATCCGTACGTACGGGGATGAAATGAGCCGACTTAGTCAGTCTATCAACAACAACCCATATCGCATCCTTCTTACTTGCTGACAAGGGCAGTTCGGACACAAAGTCCATTGTGACTCGATCCCATTTCCACTCGGGTATCATGATCGGCTGGAGTAATCCTGAAGGCACTTGATGTTCCACTTTCACTTGTTGACATATTAAACATCTCGAAACAAAGTCGGAGATGTCCCGTTTCATACCATGCCACCAAAATTGACATTTCAAATCGTTGTACATTTTCGTACTCCCCGGGTGAATTGACATTCGGCTACAATGGGCTTCGTTCAGAATCATCGAAATAAGTTCCGAATTCCTTGGAACACACAAACGATTTCTGAACCTCAAACAATCATCATCATCAATTTGAAACTCCGATTCCTCGTTCGGAACACACTTAGCCCGTTTTGCAACCAATTCATCATCGACTTTCTGAGCTTCACGAATTTGGTGAGTCAATAATGGTTTAGCTTTTAATTCAGCTACTAACACATTGTCTGGTAGAACAGACAAATGCACGTTCATCGCTCGTAAAGCAAACAATGACTTCCGGCTTAAGGCGTCCGCAACCACGTTAGCCTTTCCCGGGTGGTAATCAATGACAAGCTCGTAATCTTTCAACAACTCAAGCCAACGTCTTTGTCGCAGATTCAAGTCTCGTTGAGTCATCAAATATTTGAGACTTTTGTGATCCGAAAATACATGGCACTTCTCACCAAACAGATAATGTCGCCATATTTTTAAAGCAAACACGATGGCAGCTAGTTCGAGATCATGGGTCGGATAATTCCTCTCGTGTGGCTTCAATTGTCTCGACGCATAGGCCACGACTCGACCTTCTTGCATCAATACGCAACCCAACCCAAGTAGGGATGCATCACTATAAATGACAAACTCTTTACCTGATTCGGGTTGCACCAAAATTGGAGCTTCAGTCAAATGAGTTTTCAGTTGGTCGAAACTTTTCTGACATTTCTCCGTCCACTCGAACTTAACATCCTTTTGAAGTAGCTTCGTCATTGGTGTGGCTATCATCGAGAAACCTTTCACAAATCATCGGTAATAACCGGCGAGCCCCAAAAAGCTCCGAACTTCAGTAATATTTCTCGGAGGTTTCCAGTCAAGTATGGCTGAAATTTTGTTCGGGTCAACACGAATACCTGACGCGGATACCACATGACCCAAGAAGCTAACCTCTCTTAACCAGAACTCACACTTACTGAACTTAGCATATAACTGCTTATCCCGCAAAATTTGCAGCACTAGCCTCAGATGCTCAGCATGTTCGGTCTCATCTCTTGAATAGACCAAAATGTCATCAATGAACACAACTACGAACCGATCCAAATACGGTCTGAAGATCCGATTCATCAAATCCATAAATACCGCAGGGGCATTAGTGAGCCCAAACGGCATCACTAAGAATTCGTAGTGACCATATCTCGTTCTGAAGGCAGTTTTGGGAATATCTGAATCTCGAATTCGCAACTGATAATAGCCCGATCTCAAATCTATTTTTGAGAACACTGAGGCTCCCTTCAGTTGGTCGAACAAATCATCGATGCGCGGCAACGGATATTTTTTCTTTATCGTCACTTTATTCAGCTGACGATAGTCAATGCACAACCTCATGGTTCCGTCCTTCTTTTTCACGAACAATACTGGTGCACCCCAAGGTGAGAAACTTGGTCGAGCGAAATCTCTATCCGTCAGTTCTTGCAACTGAGCTTTCAACTCCTTTAACTCGGTTGGTGCCATTTGATACGGAGCTATCGAAATCGGCGTAGTCCCAAGTACAAGCTCAATACCAAACTCTACCTCCCGAACAGGTGGTAAACCCGGTAATTCTTCCGGAAAAACATCCGGGTATTCACAAGCCACCGGCACAGATTCGGGTTTCTTTTCTAATTCTTTGTCATCAAGTACATATGCAAGGTATGCTTCGCACCCTTTTCTTACATATTTCTGTGCCAACATTGCTGATATTACAGCTGGCATCCCCTCCAAGTCCGCAGACTCAACTCGGATTACTTCGTTATTTGCGCACCTCAAATCAATAGTCTTGCTCTTGCAATTCACAACCGCATCATGCGCGGTCAACCAATCCAAACCAAGGATAACATCAAATTCATCAAACGGCAAAAGCATCAAGTCCGCCGGAAAACAGGAACCTCGAATTTCCAGGGGACATTTCTTACACACTTTGTCGACAAGCACGTAACGACCCAAGGGATTTGACACCCGAATTACGAACTCAGTAGACTCAATAGGTAAAGTCTTACTGGATGCTAAGGTTTCACATATGTAAGAATGAGTAGAACCGGGGTCAATCAAAGCAATTACATTAGTATCAAAGAGAGTGAATGTACCGGTAATAACATCAGGCGAAGAAGCATCCTCGCAGGCACGTATAGCATAAGCTCTGGCAGGCGCACGAGCTTCGGATCTGGTTATATCATCTCTAGATCCTCTCTGACCACCACCAGTATTGCTCGTATTTCCAGATGGTCTACCCCGAGCAGTGGTAGCACCCGGTCTCCCACTCTGATTTACATTCTATTCCGACAACCTCGGGCAATCTTTAATGAAGTGGTCAACTGATCCGCATTTGTAACAGGAGCGGTCAGGGAATCTACAACTCCCCGAATGCCATTTACTGCAATATCGGCATTTCGTTCTGTCTCGACGTTCATTCCCAACACTGGCGACTGAAGTGCCTCGTGTACCTACAAGGGGTCGATCACGATCTCGTCTAAAAAAGCCCGAAGTGCCTCTAAACTGGCCCGCATCATCCCGAAATCTCTTCGATGCCTGTTGAAGAGACCTTCCCGAGGATCTTTTACGAAACTCTCCAGTTCCCTCATCAACTCTTTGCTTTTCTTTTCTAAGCTCTTCGGCTTTACAAGCTCGTTCAACAAGTACCACGAACTCTCGTATTTCAAGAACGCCAACGAACATTTTTATATCTTCATTCAGCCCATCCTCGAAGCGTTTACACATAATAGCTTCGGACGAAACACATTCCCGAGCGTATTTGCTAAGTCTAACGAATTTTCGCTCGTAATCAGTAACCGACATGGAGCCTTGCTTAAGCTCAAGAAATTCCTTCCGTTTTTGATCAACAAACCTCTGATTGATATACTTTTTCCGAAACTCAGTTTGGAAAAACTCCCAAGTTACTTGCTCTCGGGGCACAACGGAAGTCAGAGTACTCCACCAATAGTAGGCAGAATCACGTAGTAAGGAGATAGCACACTTTAGGCATTCATCGGGTGTACAAGATAGCTCATCGAGTACCCGGATAGTATTGTCCAGCCAAAATTCAGCTTGCTCGGCATCATCGCTATCCATAGCCTTAAATTCAGTAGCCCCATGTTTTCGGATTCTGTCAACTGGGGGCTTATTTGACCTTATTTGGTCAGTTACCGGTGGTATTGTAGGTGCGGGGGTAGTATTTGTCGGGAATGGAGGTTGTGGAACAGCCATATTAGTTCGAATGTATTGGTTGAACCAATCATTCATCACGCTATAGAATGCTTGTCTAGCTTCATCATTCGGATTACTAGCATTAGGTTGAGAGTCTGCCGGCACTGTCCCTTGTGCGGGAGCAGGCGCTACACTCTCAAGATCATCAGCTACCTCTCGGTCACGATCGGGATCCATTACTATAAATAAACACATTTACAATTGTCAGAAATCACCACACTATCAAGTAATCACATAAAATGGCATGTATAGCTAGACCCAACACATTACAGTAGTCCTAGAATCGACTAAACCGTAGCTCTGATACCAATAAAATGTAACACCCCGAACCCGAGTCCGACACCGGAGTCGAACACGAGGTGTTAACAAACTTTGAAAAATTTCCAGACACTGCCCAATCTGTGTACTAGTCACTTTAAAAATCATATCTTGAGCTTCACAACTCGAAAATCAGTTTCGTGATTTTTCCCTGAAACTAGACTCATATGCCCATCTACATATTTTTTTTATAATTTTTGATCGGGCCAATTAGTACAGTTTATTAGTTAAAGTCTCCCATGTTACAGGAATCGACTACCCTGACCTTTGCGCATTACGACTTGGATATCTCCTTGTACAGGGCTCCAATACTGATGCGGTTTATTTCTATAGAAACTAGACTCAGAGAGGAATCTATACATATATGGTATGACTCCTAATTATCTCTGGTTAATTTATAATCAATTTCCAAAGTCGGAACAAGGAATCTAGAACCCGTTCTGGCCCTGTCTCACGAGAACCTGAATATCTCTTAACATACTGTCCATCTGATTGTTTCGTTACTTTCCTATGAAAGTAGATTCTTCAAGGTTTGTTTACATAATTTATTCACTATTTAATTCCATTCCTACTATTTTTAGTGATTTTCCAAATCTACATCACTGATGCTGTCAGCATCTACCTTTAAGGTAGGCTTTACCTATTTCATGGTTCACTAGCCCTTTTTGCATACATAGCACAATTTATGAAAGTGATTAACCATCCCCGTGGCCAATCCTTGTCAAGCATATCCACACCAAATGATTATAACATTATACTCAAACACGTATAAGCCATTTTCGCATGGCTATCCAAAACTTACACAACACATAAAGTACTCGAAAAACAACAATGGGTCGTCCTATACATGCCATATCAAAATTCAACCAAAAGAGTACCCAAAAGAGCCTTTGATAGTGTGGGCGACTTCGACTTCAAGATCCCGAGTCCGAAAGCTGGAGAACCAAAAATCTATAAAACAGAGGAGCAATGGAACGAAGTAAGCAATTTATGCTTAGTAAGTTTTGAGCAAGAAATTCCAGCATAATGAAAGCATAGCACACATTTAGCTAAACGGAATATTTCATAATACACAATTTTTCCGATATCAAACTTACTTCACAATGTTAACCCTTATGTACATACACAAAAGACCAACTTAGCCGAAGGCCGGTAGCTCGTTCACCAACTGAGCGAATATTTATTTGTAAGGGCTCGATTAAATTCAACACATACGTAACATATCCCAATATTGGGATGTTTTTCGAGTATTAGCTGGAATTTTACAGCAAGCTCATTCATTACCAAAATCACGTACCTTCGGAATTTAACCAGATATAGCTCCTCGTTCAAGTGCCTTCGGGACATAGCCCGGTTATAGTAACTCATACAATGCCTTCGGGACTTAACCCGTATTTTAAAACTCGCACGAATGCCTTCGGGACTTAACCCGGAATTAGTATCTCGCACAAAGGCCTTCGGGACTTAACCCGGAATTAATAACTCGCACAAATGCCTTCGGATCTTAGTCCGGATATAGTCACTTAGCACAAAGCCTTCGGGACTTAGCCCGGACAGCATTCAATTAATCATGCACATCTAACAATAATTCATGGCACATTCGTATTTCTTTTTCATTAGCAAAACTCAAACACAAGGCACATACCATCCTTGCACATTCGGCTCAATAGCCACACATAGAGCATGATTTTAATTTGCTTAAAACATGATTTAATCACATCGTAATTTAAGCTCTCTTACTCAAGAACTTACCTCGGGTGTTGTCGAACGATTCCGCTAACTATTCGACCACTTTTTCCTTCCCTTTATCGGATCTATTTCCCCTTTGCTCTTGAGCTTAATTAAACAAATAAATTGATTTCATCATTTAGGCATCGAAAAGATGAACACAAGGCTCTTAGCCCATATTTATACATTAGACATTAAAGTCACATACATGTGAAATCATGCATCAACACAACATATTAGCTAATTTTTCCCCCTTGGCCGAATATGCATGTCTATTTTTGGGGTCGATTTCAACACTTAATACACACATATACACACTAGTAAAGCATCCTCCCCTTTCCATCAATTTAACACATGCATTGCTCATTAACATGCAAAGTTACATTCGGCCTTAGCACACAACTTGCTAGCCGATTCTTCTCCATTTAGCAACCAATGCACATATGTGCTCACACAAAAATGCTAAAAAGGAGGTTCAAGAATCATCAAGTCATCATCACATGCATCATTAACAAGCTTCATATTTAGCATGCAATGGCATTAACACAACCTCCACCTAGGCCGAATTTTAACTCATCCTCTTGCCTCATCACCACCACATCAAACATCAACCAAGAATGATGCATCCATGGTCAAATGTCATTTCCATCACATAGCAAGATTTAGACCATGGGCTAGGTAGAACTCAAGCTAACAACTAAAACATGCATGCATCTCATGGAACATCATCAAACATACCTTAGCCTAGCTACATGCATGGCCGAACCTCTTCACCTTTCTTCTTCCTTCCTCCTTAAAATTATTGGCCAAGGATGAACCAAAGGATGAGAAAATTTTTTCTTTGTTTTTCTTTCTAGTTTCGGCAAGTATGAAGATGAGAAAAGGATGAACAAAAATTCTCTCCTTTCTTTTCTTTAGCTCACGGCAATGGGGGGGACAAACAACTACACACACATTTTTTTTTTGTATTCACCATACTCCTTATTTTATTTGTTTTATCCCAACATTTTATGACACAAATTAACATATTTTATTTGTGCCATACTTATGCCATAATTTCCATAAAAAAAATTGCACAATTGCTCATCATGCCCATCATGGCCGGCCACCTTGTTTTAAGGTGGGAAATTTGACATGCAAATCCACCTATTTCATACTATAAGTTATTTGGCCACTACAAATTAGCCTATAGCATTTGCAAAAATTTTCACATGAGTCACATTTCAAAATTTCACTCACAATTGGCAAAATCAAAGCATGAAATTTTCACACATGCACTTTCCCATGAAATAAACATAGGATATAACATCTAATTATTATTGTGACTCGGTTTAGCGGTCCCGAAACCACTTCCCGACTAGGGTCAATTTTGGGCTGTCACACCACGAGTGCTACACTTTTATTCCTCAATTATTTGACCTCCCGAGCCAAAATCTTAACTGGCTCTTCGCCATAAGTCATGTTTGAGCTAATCTCAACCTCTGTTGGCGCGATCACATACGAAGGATCTGATCTATATCGACGTAACATGGACACATGAAACACGTCGTGAATCTTTTCCAACTCTGAGGGCAAGGCAAAATGGTAGGCAACGGGCCCTATTCTCTCAGTAATCTCATAAGGTCTAATAAACCGTAAACTTAATTTTCCTTTCCTTCCGAATCAGAGAACCTTCTTCCACGGGAATACTTTCAAAAATAATTTATCCCGACTTGAAACTCGATCTCTTTCCATCTTAAATTCGTGTAGGATTTCTGTCTATCCAAAGCGGCCTTCAAACAATCGTGAATCACCTTAACTTTCTTCTTGGTCTCTTTAACTAAGTCAACCCTGTGTATCTGATTCTCTCTCAGCTCGACCCAATACAAGGGTGTTTGACACTTACGCCCATACAGATCCTCATAAGGCACCATTTTAAACTTGATGATAACTGTTGTTGTAGGCAAATTTGACTAGCGGCAAATACTTTTCCCAACTACCTTGGAACTCAAGGACACAACACTGCAACATATCTTCTAAGATCTGAATTACTCTCTCTGACTATCTGTCAATTTTCAAGTGGAAAGCTGTGCTAAATTCAGTTTCATTCCCAATGTCTCTTGTAACTTTTTCCAAAACCGTGAGGTAAACCTTGGATCTTTATCCGAAATATTCGACAAGGGCACTCCATGAAGTTTCAAGATCTCAGAAACATATAGATCAGCCAATTTCTCAAGGGAATAGTCAGTACGCATGGTATAAAATGTGCCGACTTAGTAAGTCTATCAACAACTACCCAAACTGAATCCTTTTTCCTTGGTGACAAAGGCAACCCTGACACAAAATCCATGGTTACTGGGTCCCATTTCCACTCGAGAACTATCACAGGTTGAAGTAAACCTGAGGGTACTTGGTGTTCAGCTTTCACTTGTTGACAAACTAGACACTTAGAAATAAACTTAGAAATGTCTCTTTTCATCCCCGACAACCAATATATTTTCTTCAAGTCATTATACATTTTCAAGCTACCCGGATGGATAGACAAGCAACCATTATGCGCCTCTCGTAAAATCTTTTGCATAAGCTCATTATCCTTGGGTACACAAATTCTATCTCAGAACATCAAGCATTTGTTGGTATTAATCCAAAAATCTAATTGAACACTCGACTCACGCTGAGATTTCTTGGCTTACAGTTCACTGTTGTTATTCTGAGCCTCACAAATCTTTTGAAGGAACATATACCTAGCTCTCATCTCGGCTAGAATCTAGCCATCATTAGTCATAGTCAACTGAGCTTTCATAGCCTTTAAGGTGAACAATGATTTTCTACTCAGAGCGTCGGCGACTACGTACGCCTTCCCCGAGTGAGAGTCAATCACTAACTCATAATCCTTTATAACTCTAGCCACCTTCGTTGCCGTAGATTCAACTCCTTCTGGGTCATTAAATACTTGAGACTTTTATGGTCAGTGAACACTCGACTTCTCTCACCATACAAATGGTGTCTTCAAATCTTTAATGCGAATATGATGGCGGCCAACTCTAAATCGTGCATCGGGTAATTCTTCTCGTGTGGCTTTAGCTGTCTCGAGGCATAGGCTATTACCTTGCCTTCTTACATGAGCACGTATCCTAACCCATTTAAGGATGCAAAACTATACACCACAAACTCTTTTCTCAGTTTCGGTTGTACTAAAACTGGGGCTTCGGTCAACAAAGCCTTTTGTTTCTCGAAACTCTGTTGGCACTTCTTTGACCATTCGAACTTGACATCCTTTTGTAATAACCTTGTCACCTGAGTGGCTATCATAGAGAATCCATTCACAAATCTTATGTAATATCCCACCAAACCCAGATAGCTTCGAACCTCTGTCACATTCCTCGGCGGTTTCCACTCAATGATAGCCGAGATCTTGCTCGGATCAACTCTGATCCCGTCACCCGACACAATGTGTCCCAAGAATCTAACCTCTCATAGCCAAAATTCATCTTAGTGAACTTGGCGTACAACTGCTTATCTCTCAAAGTTTGTAAAACCGTTCCCAGATGCTCTGCATGTTCACTCTCATCACGTGAGTAAATCAGTATGTTGTCGATAAAAACTACCATGAACTTATCCAAAAACGACCGAAAATTGCGGTTCATCAAGTCCATAAAAATCGCAGAGGCATTTGTTAACCCGAAGGGCATGACGAGGAACTCATAATGGTCGTTCCTTGTCTGAAAAGCAGTTTTTGGTATGTCTTGCTTCTGAACCCTTAACTGGTATTAGCCAGACCTTAAGTCGATTTTAGAAAACACACTGGCTCCTTTCAACTGATCAAACAAATCATCGATCCTTGGCAATAAATACTTGTTCTTCATAGTCACTTTGTTAAGTTGTCGTAGTCTATGCACAATCTCATCGATCCATCCTTCTTCTTCACAAAAAGTACCGGAGCACCCCATGTGAATAGCTCGATCTCGCCAAACCTTTATCCATTAGCTATTGTAGTTGAGTCTTCAACTCCATTGGAGCCATTCTATACAGAGCAATCGAGATAGGTGCTGTACCGAGGACCAACTCGATACCAAACTTAACTTCTCTGATTGGAGGCAACCCGGGCAACTCTTCCAGAAATACATCCGGGTACTCACATACCACAGGCACTATCTCAATTTTCACTTCAGACTCTTTGGTGTTCAACAAAAATGCTAGGTAGGACTCATACCCTTTTCTCAAATATTTCTCAGCGGTCAAAGATGAGATCAGTACTGATGAGTTATTTGATTCACCTGATTCAACCCGAATAATATCCCCATTCTCACATTTCACTTCAATGAACTTGCTACCACAATTCACTATCACATTATGAGCAGTCAGCCAATCCATGCCAAGAATTAGATCAAATTCATCAAATGGTAGTAGCATGAGGTTAGTCGAAAAACACTAACCTCTAATCATTAAAGGACAATCTCTACACACTATATCAACTATCACATGCCTGTCTAACGGGTTTGACACTTTTATCATAAATTTGGTAGACTCAATAGACATATTCATACTGGGTAATAATTTCATGCAAACATAAGAATGGGTAGACCCCGGATCAATTAAAGCAACAACAGAAATATCGTGAAGAGAAAAAGTACCCGTAATCACATCTGGTGAAGATGCCTCTTCGCGAGCGCGAATGACATAAGTTCTTGCAGGCTCTCAGCCCTCGGACCTCACTGCTGAATCTTTCAGAGCACCTCTACTGCTAGCCCCACTACCTGGGTTCTTCTGTGGTCTACCCCTCGAAGGAGCACTATTCGCCCTCATATCTTACTTTTCTCCTTGTCATCTAATTCCGAATAGTTCTGGTTGAAGTGATCTAGTAATCCACATTTGAAGCAACCTCTTTCATCCCCTCGGCACTTGCTGAAATTACACCTACCACATTGTGAACACTCCGTCCTATTTTGTAACAGCCCGATTCTGGGCCTAGTCAGAATAGTGGTTTCGGGACCACAAATCCGACGAGGGAAAATATGGTTATTATTATATTTTTATGATCTACAATTTCACGGAAAATTTTCGTAAAAATTTCGTTCGAAAATTTCGACGTTTGGGCACTCAATTTAGTCAAAAGGACTAAATTGTAAATAGTGCAAAAGTTGAGTTCTACATCTTAGAGGTGTCTAATTGTTATGAAATTTTAAATTGGAGGTCTTTATGTGGTAATTAGACCATTAGTTAGTTGATGGACAAAAATAGACATAAGAAATGGGTGAAATAGATTTTTTTAAATGGGGGCATTTTAGTCATTTGGTTATTAAATAGAATTAAATGGGAAAAAGATGGCAAAATATGCTCATCTTCTTCATGGTGAACGAAATCAGCAAGGGGGAAGCCATATTTAGGGTTTTTAAGCTTTCAAGCTCCATAGTAAGTGATTCTAAGCCCCGTTTTTAATGTTCTTCGTATTTTTGGAGTCCCGGTAACTTGGTTTAGCTTATTCTACCATTAATTCATGTTAGGGTTCATATTTGGAAAAATATCCATAGGTGAAATGTGTTTATTTTGCTGTTTTATGGTGGAATATGAAGCTAGAGATTATGTTAAACAACTTTTGCTAAGCAATTTTAAGCGAAAACGGGTAAATAGACATAATCGGTAAAAATAATTAATATTCAAAAGTATGTGTTGGAGTGGGAATTTGATGTTTCCATAGAAGGGAAAAATGTTCAGCATGTTATAAAACTTAAGAATAAGTGATGAAGTTTAATTTCCGAGCTTGGGGACAAAAGTGTAATTATGCAAAAGTTTGGGGGCAAAATTGTAATTTTCAAAAAGTTGGGTGGTGGATTATTTTAATAAATGTGGACTTTAAACGAGTTAAATTTGCTATTATAGATCAAGAAAGACGTGAAGAGTATATCAAACGAGGAAAAGAAAAGATAGTGGAGTAAAGTGAAAAATTACGATATTTTGCACCGAGGTAAGTAAACACGTGACTTAATGTATTATTTTGATATTATTTAATATATGTTGAGATTTATTTGGAATTAAAATAAATGTTTGGCAATATCCTAAAAATGTTGTTAAATCGGGAAAGGTGATAAAGGGTTGCAATATATGGGTTATGGGTTGAACACTCGGAATAAGCCGTAGTATGTTGTATATAAAAGGGGTTGCTGTGTGCTGATTCCCCGATTTATGGGTGGTGCTATATGCGTGATCCACCATATCTTTGAAATGTGAAAGGGGGTTGCTATGTGCTGATTCCCCCGAGGGGTTGCTAAGTGCTGATTCCCCGGTTCATTGGTGGTGCTAAGTGCGATATCCACCATATCTTTGAAATGTGAAAGGGGGTTGCTATGTGCTGATTCCCCCGAGGGGTTGCTAAGTGCGATATCCATTGTATATTTGAAATGAAAAGGGGGTTGCTATGTGCTGATTCCCCCGAGGGGTTGCTAAGTGATGATTCCCCGATTCAGTGGTGGTGCTAAGTGCGAGATCCACCAATAACGGTTAACATTCCGAGTGTTCAACGAAAAAGTGTGGAAGGTGAATATTGCCATATGGTGGAAAATTTTATGGGGTAAATATTGAGTTGGACACTAAATCGATCCATGTATGAGATGGGAGAAAATATCAAAAACGAAAAAGGAACGATTTAATTATAAACTGTGTTGAACAACAGCAGTTGGGTAACTTTGAAAAATCACCATAAATGGTGGAAAATGAATGGGAAGCTTAATAATATATGATATTGAAGCTGGATGTGTCTGTTTTCATATGAAAGAAATAGAATAAGCAAAAGAGTTGTATTTTTGGAGATATCTGAATTTTACTAAAACAGGGCTGGATTGATTTCGAGATCCCCTGTTCTAACTTTGGAAAATTAACAAAAATTGAAAAAAAATAATTATGGCATGAAATTTATATCCCTGGAATCCTTATTGAGTCTATTTTTATTAGAAACAAGAAAACCCATTTTTAAAATTTTGTACAGAGAGTTAAGTAAATTTTAGTGAGGAAGGGTCAGAACCGTTGGGCAGTGAAACAGGGGAAGGTTTAATGAATAAACTGTACTAATTGGCTGGGTTAAAAATTCTGAAATTTTTATGGTGAAATGGTATATGAGTTTAGTTTCAGGGAAAATTTACGGAACTCAATTTGGAGCTCTGTAGCTCCAGATAAAAATAAATTAGCGACTATGACGCAGAAAAACAGCTTGCTGGAAATTGCCTAAACAATAAAGTTATTCATGAATAAGTTTATATTTTGGTGTAGTTATGGGAGTAATTACTTATTTATCATGTGTTTACTTACTAAGCTATATGCTTACTCGATTTTATTTTTCTCTTGGTTATAGTGACTTCCAACAACTCGGAAATTGGAACGAAGTCAGACAATCATCTACACTATCCTTCACATTTGGGGTATTTTACTACTAGTGTTCCGAAATTTTATGGCATGTATAGACACTTTATGTAATGTGGGATCATCATGTAAATATATGTTATGGTTCCCTTTTAAATGTAGTGTTTATTAATAGTTAAACTATATGTGTGTTTATACAAATGAAATTGGTTGGTATATTGGAATGTGTTCTAAATTTGCAGGAGGTTTAAGCAAAAATAAGTAGGAATGCTGTCGAAAATTTTTAAAAATTTAGTAATACCTCATACTCTGTTCCGGTAAGGAATACGGGTAAGGGGTGTTACATATTTGGCCGAGCACTACCAATACTCGCGATAGAAGTGGTTTGGGCTTTGGACGCCATGTGCTGCATATTCTTTCTCTTATTCGAGAACCCCACTGACGCGTTTGATCGAGTAGGAAACTCTCTCGACCTCTTAGATGAGGTCTTCTGTGATTTCCCCATCTGTCTTTTCCTTGAGTCTCGATACTCGATGTCAGCTTTTTTCTTCTCTTTGGCCAATTCCTCTACCTTACATGCTCTCTCAACGAGTACCACAAATTCCCTCAATTCTAAGATGCCAACTAATAAGCGGATATCTTTGTACAATCCATCTTCAAACCTCTTGCACATAAGAGCTTCTGTAGATACACACTCCCATGCATATTTGTTGAGTCTCACAAACTCACGCTCGTACTTCGTCATCGTTCTACGACCTTGCTTCAGGTCTAAAAATTCTTTCCTTTACTTGTCTATAAACCTCTATTTAATGTACTTCTTTCGGAACTCTTCCTGGAAGAATTCCCAAGTTATCTTCTCTCTCGGTACGACGGACACGAGATTATTCCACCATTGGTAGGCCAAGTCTCATAGGAGTGACACTGCGCACTTCACATCATATTAGCCCGAAATTCCTAATGGTATTTTCCAACCAAAACTCTACTCTTTCTAGGTTATCATCAATATTAGCCCGAAATTCCTTGGTCCCTTGCTTTCGTATTTTATCTACTGGGGGTTTCTCCCTCCAACCATATCCACTCCTTGCGGAGCTATAGGGGCATACTGAGGAATTAGAGGAGGTGGGGGGTGGAGTGCTTGGATTCGTACGAACAAACTCCGTGTACCAAGCATCCACAATGTGGAGGTAAGCTTCTCTAGCTCCTCCACCCTGACTTAGTGTCACGAGCCCACTATCTACCGGTGCAGTCCCTTCAGTAGGAGCCGGCGCATTACTCTCCACATCATCTGCCGTAGCTACGTCAGGATCTATTTACTATATAAATAAAAACACAATTTATCTCATCAGGAGTCGTTACACTATTAATATACAATTATGGCATGTATAGCTAGACTCATACTCACGCTAGGTTAGTCTTAGAACCGACTAAATCATAGCTCTGATACCACTAAATGTAACACCCCTTACCCGAATCTAAGGCCGGGACTGGGCACGAGGCATTACTATACTTAACCACACACATACAATTGTTCCTGAGTCACCAAGACTTGATCAAATTTAAAACTTTTTTGAACCTTGTTTAGACTCCTTAATGTAGCCCTACGAGACCTCAAACTCTCATTAAAAACTTTTCAGAACCATTTCAGGTCCTTAAACCAACTTCATAAAAATGACCCTTGAAACAGGGCACACGCCCGTGTGGAAGGGCAACACGCCTCATTATAACATGGCCGTGCTGATGGCTCGTGTGAATTAAATTTGAAAATTTGAGCCTACAGGGTTTTTTACATGGCCTGACACACGCCCCTGTCTATAACCCATGTCCCTCACATGGCCATGACACGCCCGTGTTTGAAAACCTTAACATTCTGTTTCTAACGTCAGCAACCCTTAAGGGTCACACGGCCAAGGCACACGCCCATGTGCTAGGCCGTGCCCTTCACATGGCTGAGATACACTGCCTTGTCTCGGCCCATGTGTTTACTACCATGCATATTCACTTGTAATTTTTACGTGCAAGGGACACAAGGCCTAGCAACACGCCCATGGGGCAAACCGTGTGTCATAAACGGCCTAGACACACACCCGTGTGGGCAAAAATAAGGCTATCTACCAAGCGTTTTGCCACCCTGAAACACAATCTAATACCAACCAACCTATCCAAATCTAACTTATTATGATTTCTCAACCAAACAACCATAGCTAAGGCCCACATACATTTCATATATTCAACCATGCCAACAATTTCACATTCATGAAAGACTATCTTGCATTCATATAATAACTTTCAATATTAGCCATTTTTCATGGCCTTATACAAAATGGATCAAATGCTAAGGTGCAAAAAGTTTTGATTAAATATGGGTTCAAGTCTGGGGTTCAAGTCTGGGCAGGTGCAAAAAGTTTTATTTTTAAAAGAATAAGCACTGTCTTTAGGCAGTAGGCTTTTAATTAAATATGGGTAAAACATGACAGAAAGGGCCTGCTGGTCCAAGGGATAAGTGGTGTGTCATCTACACCTGAGGTCTGGGGTTCGATTCCCTGCATGTGTGAAGGGATTAAAATTTTGCAATACTGGACGGCTAGAGTTTGTGTTTCATTAAAAGTCTGAGTGGTGGGTGTTGGAGTGGAGTTTGAACTAAGTAGTGAGATCGGTTAAGGGATTTCAGGAGAGATTTTAGGAGGAAATCAAGAGAGGTTGAGGAAAGAGGGAGTAGCATGTCGAATGTGGGATTTACATGTTGCCAAATTTAGAATTGGATAGGAACGGGAGAGGGAGCTGATTTTTAATCTAGTGGCTCTCAAAAATCTAGGTTTTGGGGGTAGGTTTGAGTACTCTATTTCGGTTTTGCGGAAACATTTTGGTTCTTTTTTCTTTATCTCATTTCGGTCATTTCTCTTTCTTTGTGACCGATTGTGCTAAGGAGTGCTTTCTTTTTTGCTTATTTCGAGTACCATTCGGGTTTATTTTTCCCTACAAACCTTCTGTCAAACCGATTCTCTTTTGTCTCCTCTACCTCTCCGCCTTGGTGAATATTGGTTGAGTACTCCCTTGCCCTATTGGTTTTGGCCGAATACTTCCCTTTCCCCATTCCCAATTTTTTCGGCTTTTAGCCCTTGGTTTCTGTTGACTCTTTTCTTGGTCTCCTTCTCCTCTTTCGGCTATTACCATGTCTCCCCTCTAACATTGTAAAGTCAAATATTACTTTCTTTGGTAGCCGAATCTCTCCCTCTCTTCATTGCAGAATCTCTTTCATCCTTTCTTGTTCGTTGAGTTCTTTTGGTTACTAGAATTTTTTGAGAAGTGAAGGGTTATTCACTGATATTGTAGCGGTCTAATCTCTCTCTGTACTTGATCAAAGGTAACTCTATTTTCAGTTACCTCTCCTTTCTGCTCTTTCTACCGAGTTAATAGTTTCCATCTAGTGTATTCTTTACTACCGCTATTTGTTAGGGGTAGTTTTTTCTAAGCCTCTGCCTTTGTCGCGCAAGGTATTGTGTGGAGATAGACTGATTACTTCCTTTCTCTATAATCAGTTTTATATTTCGGTAAGTGGTTTACGCTTAGTTCGAACGGTTGTGCGAACAATATGATCAAGGTTAATAGATTTGGTTGATATGCAGATAATAATCGAAGAAGGGGGAAAATTATTCTTGATCAATAGTTTAAGTATGTAAAGGCTTGGGGGTTTGAAACAAGGTGTGGAATGCTCAAGGACTATGTGCATGTTTTCTATAAACAGGTGTGTAACCACACTACTGTAAACGTAGATTGGCAAACGCTAAAAAAGTATGACTATTGACGCTACAAGAGCGTGTGCTCACTTGTGTGGTAATCCGAATGCATAGACGTGGGCATTTGATCATAGAAGCCACTAAGAGCGAATTCATGGGCTTGGGCTGTTTTGGGCCACATAGGCCGATATGGGCCGAGTAAGCCCCACAGGCTCGTGAGCCCTACATAGGTAAATGACATGAACATGTGGAGACTATTAGGCTAGGCTGTGTAGTTTACACGGCCAAGGCCACTTTTGGGCTTTGTGGGCCACACGGGCATGTGGGCCCACATGGGCTGTGTTATAGGCTTTGGGCCCATTTTCACTGTTGGACTATTAAGGTTGCACGGGTCACTCGAGACAACTGTGGACCTACTATTCAGTAAGTATACCCAGACCCCAATTTGATGAAATGACTGTTTTGCCCTTATGTGGTAAAATGACTATATTGCCCTTATATGCTCAGATGACTGTTTTGGCCTTATGTGATGTATGTTTATATTTTAGCATGTTATTTGCAACTATATTGAGTACATGTATAATATTTTGATATGACATGACACGTTGCATGATGCATTGCATGGGGATAGGTTTATATATGATTAGAGGAAGTGTACTGTACTGGCATATCTGCTGCAAATCACTAATGGCTCTAAGCCTATCATACTGGCAACTCTACTGTAAATACTATTTAGTGCAGCAATCGATGCTAATTCTAGAGTGTAGGGATGAGTGGGTTGATTATATCTCCACATGGAGTGTAGGGTTGGACGGAGATGGTGTGTAGAAGCTAGATAGGTAGGACTTGTGTATTACTTACTATTACTGCACTGTTTACTATTACTGAATTGGGCCAAGGCCCGAACACATGTTGTACTGAGATGGGCTAAATCCCAAACTGGTATTGCCACTGTTACTGATATGGGCTTAGGCCCAGACTGTATTTGTTCACTGTATGTTTGATTGTCTGCTAATTAAGGGATTACACACTGAGTTCTTATAAACTCACCCTTCTATGTTTCTGTGCAGGTAATCTTGAAGCGGATCGGTGCTGTGAGGGACTCGAAGGTGGCCACACAACAGCTTACGCTCTCATATTTGTCTTTTAATTTATAAGTAGTTTAATTTAGGTATTTTTATGTAATAAGGCCTCTCTGAATTTTATTTTAATTTGGGGATTTATATTTGTTTTGCTTTAATACTACTAGCAGTAGGAAAAACACGCAGGTTTTCAAAAAGATAAATGTTTTTCAAAAAATACCACGAATACGTAAATGGTTTTAAGAGCTACCGTAAGAAAATAATGTTTTGCAAGTAAACACTAGTACGCAACTATTTTGTAAAGCTTCCACTACAAACGAGATTTTGAAATTAATAACGTTTTAAAGTAAAACTTTTGATAAGGACGCAAGGTTTAAAACCATCTTTTAGATCACACAAAGAGGCTTAATAAAGAATGGGCTTTTCAAACGATATCACGCTTTACGAAAAACCCTTCAATGTAACATTACCAGATTCGGTCATAACGTCCAGGCTGAGTTTGAGGTGTTATATTTAGTGGTATCAGAGCCCGATTGCAAAACTCGGCTTTGGATTTTGGTTTCTTCCAAAACATAAAATTTCCAAAAAGAACTGTTTCAAATGATTTCAAAGTATTTTGAAATAATTTTATATTGAATGTGTGTGGTACATCGAGTCTCCACGCCAATCCTGTAAGTTCTCTCTAAAACTGTATTTTGATTTTGGCTGAAACTATCGTTTGTAGGATTATTGAGACTACTATAAGTAGTACTGCAAACTCTTAGGTAGCGTATACTAAAACTGCAGGAAAACTGATAGACACTGCGCTGTGTGGAAATAATACTCTATACTTTTGATACTGTCCTCATAAAAAATTTCTTAATAAACACTGGAACTAGAAATTGATCTGCATAAAACTATTAACAAAGATAAAATGCAATTCGATAATAAACACCAGAGGTACTTGCGGAAGGGGTACAAGAGGCTGCGGCGGAGGCCGAGGAAGTGCTCGAGCTGGGTCTCATGATCGTGCAATTGAGTATTAGATTGACACATTGTTCCAATCTATCTATAGACGGTATTAGAATCATTCAGGTTAAATGTGGTAGCGCTTTGGAACTAGCGTTCGCAGCAGAAGCGTAGTGGTGTAGTCTGTGTTATGCGACTAATTTGATACTTGGAAATTTCGGGGATGAAATTTTTTTAAGGAGGGGTGAATTGTAACACCCCAAATTTGGGCCTAGAAGTATTAGGTCTTGAGCTTAGAAATAGTTAGGAGGCAGCACATAAATGTTTAGTTGTGCAAGAAAGTGACATAACTGTGTATCTGGTTTAGTGGTTAAGTGTTCTAGGTGTCTGAGAAGTCTTGGGTTCAAGCCTGGCATGTGCAAAAAGTTTTGGTTTTAAAGGAATAAGCTCTGTCTCTAGGCAGCAAGCTTTTAATTAAATATGGGTAAAACATGACAGAAAGGGCCTACTGGTCTAGGGGATAAGTGGCGTGTCGATTCCCTGAATGCGCGAAGGGATTAAAATTTTGCAGTGCTGGACAGCTAGAGTTTGTGTTTCATTGAAAGTCTGAGTAGTGGGTGTTGGAGTGGAGTTTGAACTGAGTAGTAAGATCGGTTGAGGGATTTCAGGAGAGATTTTAGGAGGAAATCAAGGTAGGTTGAAGAGAGAAGGAGTAGCATGCCAAATGTGGGATTTGCATGTTGCCAAATTCAGAATTGGATAGGAGTGGGAGAGGGAGCTGATTTTTGAACTGGTGGCTCTCAAAAATTTTGATTTTGGGGGTAAGTTTGAGTACTCTATTTCGAGTTTTGGGGAAACATTTTTGTTCTATTTTCTTCATCTCATTTCGGTCATTTCTCTTTCTTTGTAACTGATTGTGCTAGGGAGTTCTTTCATTTTTCCTTATTTCGAGTACCATTCGGGTTTATTTTTCCCTACAAACCTTCTGTCAAATCGATTCTCTTTTCTCTCCTCTACCTCTCCACTTTGGTCGAATATTGGTAGAGTGCTCCATTTCCCTTTTGGTTTTGGCTGAATACTTCCCTTTCCCCATTCCCAATTCTGTCGACTTTTAGCCCTTGGTTTCTATTGACTCTTTCCTCGGTCTCCTTCTCCTCTTCCAACTATTACCAAGTTTCCCCTCTAACATTGTAAAGTCTAATATCACCTTCTTTGGTAGCCAAATCTCTCACTCTCTTCATTGCCTAATCTCTTTCACTCTTTCTTATTCGTTGAGTTCTTTTGGTTACTGGAAGTTTTTAAGAAGTGAAGGGTTATTCACTGATATTGTAGCGCTCTAGTCTCTCTTTGCACTTGATCAAAGGTAACTTTGTTTGCAGTTATCCTCTCCTTTCTGCTCTTTCTGCCGAGTTAATAGTTTCCATCTAGTGTATTCTTTACTACCGTTATTTGTTAGGGGTAGTTTGTGATAAGCTTCTACCTCTGTCGCATAAGCTGTTGTGTGGAAATAGACCGATTACTTCCCTTCTCTATAATCAGTTTTATGTTTCGGTAAGTGGTTTACGCTTGGTTCAAACAGTTGTGCAAACAATATGATCAAGTTTAATAGATTTGGTTGATATGCATATAGTAACCGAAGAAGGGGGAAAATCATTCTTAATCAACGGTTTAGGTATGTAAAGGCTTGGGGGTTTGAAACAAGATTTGGAATGCCCAAGGACTACGTGCGTGTTTTTTGTAAACAGGTGCGTAACCACACTACTATAAATGTAGATCGGCAAAAGATGAAAAAATATGACTATTGATGCTACACGAGTATGCGCTTGCTTCTGTGGTAATCTAAATGCATAGACGGGGCATTTGATCGTAGAGGCCACCAAGAGCGAATTCATGGGATTGGGTCGTTTTGGGCCACATAGGGCGAAATGGGCTAAGTGAGCCCCACGGGCTTGTCGGCCCCAGACGGGTAAATCACACGGACGTGTGGAGTCTATTGGGCTACCCTGTGTAGTTTACACAGCCAAGGCCATTTTTGAGCTTTGCGGGCTACATGGGCATGTGGGCCCACATGTGTCGTGTTATGGGCTTTGGGCCCATTTTCACTGTTGGACTGTTAAGGTTGCATGGGTCACCCGAGACAACTGTGGACCTACTGTTGGGTCAGTAAGTATACCCAGACCCCAATTTGATGAAATGACTGTTCTGCCCTCATGTGGTAAAATGACTATATTACCCTTATATGCTTAGGTGACTATTTTGCCCCTATATGATGTATGTTTATATTTTAGCATGTTATTTGCAAATGTATTGAGTATATGTATAATATTATGATATGACATGACACGTTGCGTGATCAATTACATGAGGATGGGTTTGTATATGATTGGAGGAAGTGTATTGTACTGGCAGCTCTGTTGCAAATACTGATGGCTCTAAGCCTATTATACTGGCAGCTCTACTGCAAATACTATTTAGTGCCACAACAGATGCTAATTCTGGAGTGTAGGGATGGATGGGTTGATTATATCCCCACATGAAGTGTAGGCTTGGACTGAGATGGTGTGTAAAGGCTGGATGGGTAGGACTTGCATACTGTTTACTGTTACTGCACTGTTTACTGTTACTGAATTGGGCCAAGCCCGAACACATGACCATTTTGTATTGAGATGGGCTAAAGCTCAAACTGATATTGCCACTGTTACTGATATAGGCTTAGGTCCAGACTGTATTTATTCACTGTATGTTTGACTGTCTGTTTATTAAGGGATTACACATCGAGTTTTCGTAAACTCATCCTTCTGCGTTTCTGCGCAGGTAATCTTTAGGCGGATTGATGCCGAGAGACTCGAAGGTGGCCACACCACAACTTACGCTCCCATATTTGTCTTTTAATTTATAAGTAGTTTAATTTGGGTATTTTTATGTAATAAGGCCTCTCTGAATTTTATTTTAATTTGGGGATTGATATTTGTTTTGCTTTAATACTGCTAGCAGTAGGAAAAACACACGGGTTTTCAAAAAGATAAATGTTTTTCAAAAAATACCACGAATACGTAGACGGTTTTAAGAGCTACCGCAAGAAAACAACGTTTTGCAAGTAATCGCTAGTATGCAACTGTTTTATAAAGCTTCCGCTACAAACGAGATTTTGAAATTAATAACGTTTTAATGTAAATACTTTTGATAGGGACGCAAGGTTTAAAACCATCTTTTAGATCACACAAAGAGGCTTAATAAAGAATGGGCTTTTCAAATGATATCACGCTTTACGAAAAACACTTCAATGTGACATCACTAGATTCGGTCATAACGTCCATTCATACCCAACAAGAGTCTATGTCTCGCAGATTCAAACGGATCATTTTTCGTATGTAATTCATTCTATTCATACCTAACAAGAGTCTTTCTATTCTGAGTTGAGGTTTGTTATGAAAGACTATGTCTCATAGTTTCAAACGGATCGTTTTTGGTATGTAATTCATTCCATTCATACCCAACAAGAGTCTTTCCGTTCTGAGTCATTTGTATCATCTCCATCTTGTAATGAAAGGAAGAGACAAAAAGAAATAAAAAGAAAGGAGAAGTAAGAAATGTTAATAAGGAAAAATGAGTGAATATGGAATGAAATTGAGAGGAGAAAAATGAAAGAAAAAGAAATCGAAAAAGAACAAGAAAGCTAAAAATAAAAAGAGAGTGAATGAAAGAAAAAATAGATTAAGATTGAAAAAGCATGTGAACAAGAAAAGAAAACTGAAAAAGAGAGTGAGATTGAATAAAGAAAAAAGAGTACAAAACAAACAAGTGTTGTGGTAAAAGAGAGAAGATTTGAAAATGAGTTAGAAAAAGAAACAAGTGGAAAAGATGAAAGTGAACAAGTGAGGAATAGTTTTACTAACCAACCTATGAGTTGTCCTCATATTATTTCTTCTTTTCAGGGTTTTAAAAACTCGAGTGACAAGTTTCAACTTCATTATCTTCCTAATGAAAGACGATTCCATTTGATCAAAAAAGGTAAGGTTGAAAGTGAAATCAAACCACAAGTGCTCAAAGGTAAGCAAGGAAAGGATTCTTTAGCCATTGAATCACGACAACCAAATTTGAATGTTGACGAGGTAATTGCTGGTGACTTAGTGATTGAAAGATCTCCTTACTTTTATTTGATTAATTGTCATCCTATAATTAATGTTGATGAATTCTTTCCAACTAGTGGCATGAAGAGTTTTTCTCATGATTTGTATTGTGTTGGCAAGCTTGTTGGTGAAGTGAGATTAACTCGAGATCCACAAAATTTGACCAAGTTTGATAAAGAGTTTTTATGTGAAACACTCAATCTATTTGATTGTTATGGTTATGTCAATTTTTTGAGTCATAGTGCGAAATCCTCATGTAATATGCTTGCTCAGATGAATTTTGAGAAGGTTGATTGTTTGAACGTTTATATGCTTAAGTCTTGTTTGATTGATATGTGTAAGTTGTTGATGAAAGAAAAATCTTTTTTTTTTAAAAAATAAGTGATCAAAATCATGTGTTTAAACCCAGAGCAAGTTGTCCTAAATTGTTGATAAGAAAAGGTGAGTATCAAAATTGTGTTTTGAATAAATGTGTTGACCCCTTCTATTTGCTCCAAGTTTTATCTTTAATTCCAAAAACAAAAGATGTGAATTTTGTTGGTTTTCAAAGCCAAAATCAAATCTTTGATTCCGGAGGTTGCTCTATATTATTTAACAGATTCGGCCACATTATGCGCGATTATAACTTTAACTTGTCTTGTGCCCTTTCTATGATGCCGATTAAGAAGTTATTAAGTCAAATTGAAATGGAAAGAGAAAACCTTGTCTTTAATCCCGGTGAACATTATTCTATGTTATTATTTAAGGGATTTGAACCAAAGGATTTTGACTTTCAATAATATAATCATCGAATGCTTTGTGATTCTGGTATATTACCATCGAAGGAATTTTTGATTCATTGTGGAAAGGTAAGACCGATTTCCATTTTTGATCCCAATAGCATTTCAGAAAGTTCTTTTGTGCCTATAACTTACTCTGTCACTAATTGGTTCCATTCTTATGTAGGTGACAAGTCAAAGTGGTATCCTCCTAAAGAGGGAGGGTATGCAAATAACCTACTTCATTTTCAAACCATTTGTGATTCTTGGGTTTTTGAAACAATTTTGTTAGATTCATAAACAAAAGGGTTTGTTACCTTGAGAGTTTCTTTACGAGCAAATGGCCTGACTTGAGGACAAATCGTCTTCAAGAGGGAGGGTATGATGCGATCCTGACCGCATCATGTTATGACACAACTCGACGCCATCTAGATTGGCCTAAACAAGAAGGGCCTCAGTGCAAAATGAAGCTTAATTTTAGTTTGTTCATTTGTGTGCAGGCCTTAATTAATCAAGCATTTGTTCATTTGTGTGCAGGCCTTAATTAAGCTAGCGTGGGTTGGAAACCATTGCTAGAATAATCAAACAATCAAAGATGTCTGATTCAAGTGTTCCATGCAAATTGCTACAAGCTCATTCAGCTCGTTCATAGCTCATCCAAGCTCATTGAGCTCAACATTAATCGATTTTAGCTTGTGCATTAATTTGCTAGAAAATCTAATTCGGTTTCAGCTCAAATTTAACTTTATTTAATTTATGCATTTTGAGCTACTTAGTTGTTGGAATAAACTTAAATAATATTTAGTTTAAGAATTAAATGTGTCTTTAGTTATTTAATATGTCTAAGTATTTTTGGCATTAAATATGTCTTAGTTAATTAATTTGTATTAATTTGCACATCCATTTAATTTGCCTAAAATCTATTTAATTTGTCTTAGCTCAAATAGACATTTAATGTCTTAGACTTAGACAACTTAATTGAGCTATTTAATGTGTCCTTACCAAATTTTAATTGATGTTTTAGGTAACCATTCAGCTAAATTCAGCTAGTGCATGGATGACATTAATAGGGACATGAATTTGGCTGAAGCATTAAGTTGAATTTAAAGTCTAGCAGTTGTTTACTCTTCTCTAAGGGGCTATTCATGGAGTTCAATAGCCAAGATGCTGTTCACACAAGTCCATTAAGCTCACAAAACATTTTCACACCATGGAAGCTATTCATTTTCGTCCATTCACACTTGGAGGCTATTAGAGATCAAGTGTTCACACCAATTGGGCTGTTCATGGCCACATTGACATTAATTTTGCTGATGATCATTCGGCTGCCCAAGGAAGAATTAAAGCTGATCATAAACATCTTGGTTGCTCAATCATTGAATTTTTTCAACTTAAGTATTCAGCTCATTAAATTAGCTGACTTGAAATACTAAACAACCTGATGGTTAGCGTCACCTAGGCTTAGAGGTCTTCTAAAGTTTTGTACATATTAATTAAGCTTAGTTCAACATATTAACAACTTAATTAAGCTGATTGCTTGTGACTATACGGTTAAGCATAGGTTAGGACTATAAATACCTTGTATTCAACTGGTTGTAGAGACTTTTTTGCCAATTTTATGAATCAATTGAAACTTGTGAGAATTAAAATCTCCTTATTCTCTTTGGGACTGATCTGACTTATCAAGCTAGGCTTGTGGTGTCATTTCCTTCCTTTATTATCCAAACCTATCACTTTAAGTGTGGCGTTCGTTATACCTTCAGTTCCTATCTCATTAGATAGCGAGTCAAGGTTTATTTGCTGTTTCCTAAACTGAATTATCCAACTAAGTGCTTTTAAGACCTAGGTCAACAATCATCCATATTGTTGGTTTAGTCTTTGCCTTAGCCAAACCTATCCATCCATTTCCTAAACATTCCTTGAAGCCTATCTTCTACCTATTTTCAACCATTCTTGAAACGAACCATAACTTACTCAATTTCTTGATTGGGCACACACATACGACTCGGAACCACATCAACCGAGTTCATACCAAGGGGTGACATCGCGACGTCGAGGGTTTCCTCATTAAGACTTCACAAGTAGACTTATGTCATCGCAATGTAGTTCCTCCGTCATTGCATCAAGAATTCTATTTCCCATGTTTTCCCATATTTTAAGTTTTTAACATCCAAGTCCCTTTTCAAAGCTCAAAATTCAATCAATTTGTCTCATTTCACGAAGTAAATAATTCAGATTTAAGTATTTGTAGTTTCAAATCAACATAATATAACATGATATTCAATCAGAAATAGAAAGACTTATAAAATTGACACAATTATCAAAGTTTTGCAAATAAGTCCATTAGAGGATTCACACTTACAAATACAATTTATTTTTTTCTACATACCATTACTAATGTCAATATATATATAGCTATTAATTTATTAATTAAGACTTCATCAAATCATTTTATGAGAATCGCTTAGTACCTCAACAAAGAATTTGAATTTATTTTATGTATTTTCAAGTCCATTATATGCAACAATTCCTTAGTATTATCACTCTTCTATTATTTTGCCTCCTCCTCCTCTTCATTCCACATCCTTAATATATATTTTTATATACATAAATATTTTCCTCTTAACATATCATGCCTATGTGTGATATTAATTAAGGGTTTTTTTTCTCCTAATTACACAATACTGTTATCAAGGTTGTTCATTTAAGTGTTAGTCATAAAATTATATATATAGGCCTACAGGATTTCGAAATTAGTATCTGCTTTTATTCTTAAAACTAGACTCGATGAAATTTTTACCATAAAAAATTCATAATTTTTACTTAATTAATACAGTAAATTCTTTAAAAATTTCCCTATTCTGCTGCTAAGCAATTCTGACCCTTCTTCATTAAGAAATAAATTTCTTTTAGTACAAATTTCGTATTATGTTACCATTTATTTCCCTTAAAATAGGCTCATTTATATTTTAGGCATGTAAACTTCATAACCTAAAATTATTTGTACAAGTTATAATTTTTTTTTCAAAGTTAGAATAGGGGAACCCAAAATCAATCTGAACTTGTCTCACAAAAATTCAAATATCTCATAATATGAATTTCTTTTGATTACACCATTTATTCTATGTAAAACTAGAATCAATAGGCTTTAATTTCATGCTTTAATTAATCTCTAATTCAATTTATATAATTTTTCTATGAACTTTCAGAGTCAGTCTACTGTTTCAGACTATTGCTACTATCCAAAACTATTAGTGCAAAATATTGATAACTAAGTTTATAAAACCCTCCTTTCCTTTCTCTACAATATTTCCCATCACTTCCTTTTATTTCCCTGCACTAACATATTAAGAACATAAAATCTTATATAAGAAAATTCTACTTTAACATTATTTTCATGCTTTTTCAATTATATCAAACTTAAAAATATATTGAAATCTTCATGTTCTTACCTTATCCTATTGATTTCAAAATTTAACTTTATTTTCTCTCTCCTCCAACTTCTATTTTCTTGAATCCAATGTGATTTTCTTGTTCTCCATAGTCTCCTTATCATTTTTCTCTTTTAGTGGTTATGAAATATCATCAAAATATCTCGAACATCATCATTGCCTTCTAGAGTTCTCTCTCTTTCTAATTGACCATTTTTCCCTTTATGATCTTTTAAGATTCTTTCGTGAATCATCACTTAATTTGATAAATTTACAATTTAGTCCTTTATACTTTTTCCGCTTATTCAATTTGGTCTTTATTCACCATTTTCCTTAATTCTTAGATCCTTCTACCTTTAAGATATTTGCACTATTGGCCTTTCACTTCAACTTTTCCATATTTATACATATGCCAAAATTTTCCCCATATTTACAATTTAGTCCATTCCTTAATTTAATACATTATGTCTTGCTTCTTGATTTAACTTTTTTTTAATGTCTTACAACTTTCGTTTTCTTTGATCTTATACCTTTTTTCGCTAAGATTTTATCTCATATTATTTACTATGAAGGAGATTTTGAGGATGTTACAAAATGAAAACAACCTAAACCATAATTATATAGGCAATTTACTATGAGAACATACTAACATTTTCATGAAACTTAAATCAACTCATTTAGCATATTATTTACATGTTTATGCATCCATCTCACATCTTATTATCATAATAAATAATGTCAAATTTAAATGATAATTTGACACTTGAGACTATGAAACATAAAAATGAGCTCTATCACCACACATCGAATACATGGATCCCCAACACACCAAATGACTCGTAGAATCGAACATATTCCAAAAGCATAGAATTTAGCTAACACTCTCCAACACACTAACATATCCCAATGAATGGAACTTAGCTCACATTCCCTTATCTCTCCAAACTATTTCAGGGCCTTAATGCCCCAAATCACAAAACACAAGGGTGAGTACTCACAATCTTATGACATGCCAACTATATTCAATGGTTTCAAGAGATCACAAGGTCAAAATATCCACAATTACACAATTTTAATTGCTGATTTAATGTATCTCATTTATGTTCATATTCATCAATTTACATTACAAACTTGTACACATTGCATGCTTATTGAATTCACATTTAATTGCACTTTAAGTGCCATAATAATGCTCATTGAGCCATCTCATATTCGAACACATATGTGAGCATTAAAATCAGTACATCATATATCACATACAAGTATTCTCACATATTATCTGTCATAATAATATCACATTCCACAATTCAACACATATGTACTTACCGAAATATCGCACACTTCCACTGCATATTTGCATTATTAGCATATGATTATCATAGCTATTTTGCATGTATATCATGCTTACAATGCAACACAATTCACAATAGTCATCACATATGTCTCATATCACAATATTGCATCATAATAATCAATCCACAATTATTCACATTATCATATAATTTTCCAAAATAAGATAAGGTAAATAGAAAGCTTACACTCAGAACTTAGGATGGGAGTTTAGGCTATTACTAAGCTCCTAATTAACACTATGAATCGTGTCTACTAGCAACGATTCCAAACACTCACCGTTCACGCTTCCACCTAATTGTTGAAAGCTTAAACTAGCTTTTCCTTGCCTTTTGCCTTGCTCGTAGAAGGCTCCAACAGTTCTGATGCTTCACACATAATAATCACACAACATACACCATCAATTACCAGTCTAAGACTCACCTAAACTAACCAAAAACACAAGCTTAAGCTATATTCCTCATGAAACTGAAATTTTGACTAAAAAACTCGAAACTTAAATATATTAATCTTTACTTATTCCCATTGCCTATAATCGATACCAATCATATAATTATACATCTAAGAACAATTCTCAACCTTCAAACTACTCAAAACTACACAGATTCATGGATTTGAAATTTTGACATACCATGCAAATTTTCATGAAAAATCATTAAAACCTTAAAATTGTTTAAAAAAACTTTACGGGAAGTTTAGGAACCTTCTAATCATATAAATAAAAGTTGAAAAACACTTTAAAACATCAATTTCATACAAAATCTAGAAATCCACCATTAATGATCCAATTTTCGGCATTTATTCAAAACTTTTTATTCAATAGATAAAAACTCAATTTAAAAGGCCAGATATCATAAAAAATTTATAAGAAAACAATTTTTTACCATCGATGGGAGAAAAATGAATATTTGGTTAAAATCTGGAAAACCCACAAGCTTGAGAGAAGACAAAATCAATGGTGTCTTTGGTGTTTTTCTTGGAGTTCTATGGAGATTTATGGCTTGAGTGATGATAGAAATCAAATGAATGAAGCTTGGGAATCAAAATTGATTGAGAGGAGCTTGGGAAAACAAGAGACAGCAAACACAAAGAATGGGAGAAAACTATCATGATTTTGTGAAGAAAAAGAGGGAAAATAGGGTATTTTTAAAATTTTGGGATATTTACCTTAATGGTATTATTAATTCAAACCATTTAACAAAATAGTCCTTATTTTAAAATTAAATATATTTTCAACCTTATTTTCAAAAATTGATTTAACCTTTCAAAAGCTATGATCGAAAATAATTTCGGGTTACCATATTCAAAATTTTTTTAACCTACTCCGAGCCAAAAATCCTAATTTACCCTCAAAACTTCTAGGCCCAATTTTATGGTGTGACAACATGTCTTAAGACATGTACTTAGAAATACATGTTTCATATGATTTTGTTCAACCTGTCTTGAGTTTTAAACCCAAAAATGCAAAAAAAAAATGACATTTTAGGCCATGCAATCATGGTCCAACTATGTAATGCCCCAAAAATGTTAAATTTTTGTTTTATGAAATTAGGAGACAAGTGCCTATCTGCTTCAATGCTTAAGTGTTCTGGGTGTGTGTGTGAGGTCCCAAGTTCAAGCCTTACTTAGGTTAAATTTTGGTTTTCTTTAATAAAGCCCTATCTCTGTTCAGTAGACTTTTTTTTTAATTGGTGGTAGAATCATATTAGAATGGGCCTATTGGTCTAGTGGATAAGTGGAGTGTTGGTGTGATGGAGTTTTGTGTTCGAATCCCTGCGCGAGCGAGGGGGTTTATTTTTGCCCATTTGACTGTGAGAGTTTCAGCCAAACTAAAAGTCGAGAAGTGGACTAGTGGGAGAAAATATGGGATTTAGGAGTTATTTCAAATTCATTTTGATTTCTTTTCCCAAATTTTCTCTCTTTCCAAAAACAATTGACGTCAATTTCTCTGCTCCATTTCTCCTAAATTTCGTGCTATTCCCAATTCTGTCGATTTTGCTGTGGAGTTTCTGTGTTCTTAAGTGTTCGTTATCCATCGTTTTGGTAAGTGAATTTTTGATACTTTGTAAGTTGGGATGCTAAAATTTTAACTGGGTTATATTCACATTGTTGACAGCATTACATCATGAGGATTAAGGCTCTCCTCGTATAGTTTCATAGGGAATCGATTCGAAGCTTTGCGGTAAATGTTCATCACTTTAGGGTTGAGTGCTTGGTTTCGGGATTTTGATTAATCGCAAAGTAGACTAATTGTGGTGTTGGATTGGTCAATATTTAGGTTCTGTAGTGCTCGAAGTTCAGTTTAGCTTCAAACAAAATCAAGTGTGTACTCGATTGCACAGAAAATGAGGTTTCAGTGAAAGCTAAAAACCTCACTGTCGACGCCACACAAGTGTATGGTCACTCATGTGGTAGGCCATGTGTGACACACGGGCTGGTCTGATTTGGATCGTGTGGGCCATACGGGCGTGTGAGCCCACATGGGTAGTCCACATGGGCGTGTGGGATTCTGGGCCAGGCCGTGTGATCCACACGGCTAAGGCCAAATTGGGCCATGTGGGCCACATGTGCGTGTGAGCCCATTTTATCGAAATGACTTCTAAGGTTGCACGGGTCGCCCAAGTCGACAGTGAACCCACTGTAGGGTCGGTAAGCATTTTTTAGACCCCTAAATGTATGATCTAAATGTATGTGATACATGAATAATAATGCATGATTACTGGTTTATATATGTATACGTTTGACTGATGGTTGCATAAAAGCATGGCATAATGTATGTTTGCATTGCATCAGGTTGGGATGATGATATTTGGAGGAAGTGTACTGAAAGGCTCATAAGCAAATATACTGGTAGCTCAGCTGCAAATTACTGTTTTGTGCCACATTCGGTACTATCTGTAGTGTAGGGATGGGTGGGTTGATTTAATCCCACATGGAGTGTAAGGTTGGACAGAGATGGTGTGTAGAAGCTGGTTGGGTCGGATTTTTTGCATATTTGTACTAATACTGTAATGGGCTAAGGCCCATCTACCACTGATACTGAAAAGGGCTAAGGCCTAGACTGAGTATGATTGTATACTGATTTCTTGTTTGCTGTGGGGTTACACACTGAGTTTACGTAAACTCACCCTTTTGTTTAATATGCACAGGTAATCCCAAGACTTAACGGATCGATGCAGCGGAGGACTTGACGGTGGCCACACGTATTTTAAACTGTTTTTAATTTCAGATTTGGTATCTATTTCTTAATTATTTTCTGGGTTATTTTTATGTAAATTAGACTTCTTGGACTGTTTGCTTAAATTTAGTTTTATTTATTTTTATGGATTATAACTGTTAGCAATAGGGAAAATTCAGTTTTCAAAACAAACAAATGATTTCTCTTAAACCACGATTACTTAAACTGTTTTAAAAAGCTTCCGCAACGAGTTACATTTTGATTACATTTTGAAACAATCAATTAAATAAGTAAAACATTTTTGAACTAATGTGAGATAAAGAGAAGTAATTAAGCAAAAATGGTTTCATCGCGACAACATAGCTTCCTTAAACACCCTATCATGTGACATCTTCAGATTTGGCCATAATGTCTAGGCCGGGTTTGGGGTGTTACAAACTATGCTCAAACATGTTAGACACTAAAACCAACACATTAGACAATAAAACCAACACATTACCAACAAATTTAACATGCTAAAACAAGTTCAAAACACACAAATTCGTGATTAAAGATAAAGTATTTCAAAATTAGCCACTTGAGTAATTGAAAAGTAACTTGGAAATTATGCATATCATCATAATCTTTCAACAAGCAATCAAGATATGTGTACTAAAGAATCCACAAATTATCCAACATGTATCAGATGCCAAATGAACAAAAATGAATAATAACTCCAATACAAGCATCCTAAAAACTCTTTAGTGGCTAAGGTACATACCGAAGTTACTAAGGATTTACAATAAGTGAACGATCCACTGAGATTGTAACATCCCGAAATAGGGCCTAAACGGAATAGTGGTTGTAAAACCATGAATCCGAGGTCAAAAAAGTTATTCTGGTTAAGTTTTAAGGTTTATTCATTGATTGAATTATTGTGTGAAAATTTCATGAAGAAATTTTATGTATAAGTGCCTAATTTGATAATTAGGACTAAATTGTAAAATTAGCAAAATGTGTGTTCTAGATAATAAAGGGGATTTAATTGAAACGGGTTCTTAAAGTGGAGGTCCTTATTTAGTAATTAGACGTCCTTATTTAGTAATTAGACCATTATATTTAAGTTTGGACAAAAATGGGCAGGAATAGGACAAATTTGAAATAAAAGCCTTTAAGGGTATTTTGGTCATTTAGTAATTAAAAGAATTAAAAAGGGAAAATAAAGCCAAAATTGGTCCATGTTCTTCATGGAGGCCAAATATAGCATGGGGAAAGCCATGGCTACAGTTTTCAAGCTTTCTAAGCTCAATATTAAGTCCGTTCTAGCCTCGTTTTTAATGTTCTTTACGTTTTTGGAGTCCCGGTAACTTGATTTAGCTTATTCTAGCAATAATTCATGCTAGGGTTCATATTTGGAAAAATACTCATAGGTTAAGTGTGTTTATTTTGATATTTTATGGTAGAATGTGAAGCTTGAAATTATGTTAAACAACTTTTGCTAAGCGATTTTAAGTGAAAAAGAGTAAAACGACATAATCCGTAAAAATACCTAATGTTCATAAGTACATGATAGAGTGGGAATTTGATGTTTCCATAGAAGGGAAAAATGTTCAGCGTGTCATAAAACATAAGAAAAATGGATAAATTTTAATTTACGAGCCTAGGGGCAAAATCATTATTCTGCAAAGTTTTAGGGGCAAAATTGTAATTTTTCCAAAGTTTGAGTTAGGGAATGTTTTGAATAGTACATTAATTAAATAAGTGAAATATGATGTTTTAGATCCCGAAAAGTGAGATTTGGACTTAGAACGGGAGAAAAATAGAAAATCGGAAAAGTTGGTAAAATGGTCGTTTGGGTATCGGGGTAAGTTCATATGTTTAATAAGCATTTAATTATGCATATTTGAATGATAAATTGATATTTTGGCCATAAATACTTTAGTATTGAGTTTCAGGTATAATGATTAATGTTTGATAATAATTCGATATTGGAAAGAGAACTTGTATAATTTATATGTAATACCATATTTTGTATTATGGCTTTGTATGATAACAAGAAAGTATTGACTACCATAGTTTGATGAGAATAAGTTAAGTTGATGATATGATGAGATTGAGAATGTAAGTATGTAAGTTGAGTAGCATTTTATTATTATGCAATTATTATTATTAGTATTGTTATTATTGAGTTATGCGACTAACCTTGAGAATTTGAGATAGTATGTTTCAGCTATGACTTGACAAGGCATTGATATCTCAAAGTCCATGGTTGTACCATGGCAATTAAGTAAGAATTGATAGAAAAGTCCATGTTCATAACATGGCATTTAAGGAGGAATTGGTGGTTAAGGATACCATGTAAGACCATGTCAAGACATGGCATTGGTAAGGCAAGGATCCCGTGTAAGACCATGTCAAGACATGGCATCGGTATTGATTAAGGACTCCATGTAAGACCACATCAAGATGTTGCATTGGCACTAAGATAAGGATATCATGTAAGACCATGCCAAGGCATGCCATTGATAAGTTCTATAAGGCAAAGAAATCATGTAAGACCATGTCAAGACATGGCATTGATGAGTTACTATAACGAAAAGGTTCCATGTAAGACCATGCCAAGGCATGGCATTGTTGAGTTCATAAGACAAGGATACCATGTAAGACCATGCCAAGGCATGGCATTATTGAGTTCATAAGACAAGGATACCATGTAAGACCATGTTTGGAACATGGCATTTGGTAAGACAAGGATATCATGTAAGACCATGCCAAGGCATGGCATTGATAAGTTCTATAAGGCAAGGAAATCATGTAAGACCATGTTAAGACATGGCATTGATGAGTTACTGTAAGGAAAAGGTCCCATGTAAGACCATGCCAAGGCATGGCATTGGTGAGTTCATAAGGCAAGGATACCACGTAAGACCATGTCACGACATGGCAATGGTAAGTTCAAAAAGGAAAAGGTTCCTACGTAATCCAAAGAGTAAGTCAAAGAAACAACAAGGTGAGAACATGAAGAAAGAGTATAGTTATGCATTTAAGGCTTATTTAATATTGAGATTGTAAGTAATTGAGATTATCAAGTATTAAGTAAGTGATGAGTTTTCAGTTATGCTTGTGACACTTTATGACATGATTGGCAATATGCCTATATTATGAAAGAGTACTCATGTGTTAAGTGAGATGTTGCAAGTATGTAAGCAAGCTATTAAGTAAGGTGCATTTTGTATTCTGAGCCTTTGGTAAGGTTACCGATGATTAAGATGGGAAAGTAAGAACTAAACAGTATTTAAGAAAATTATGACAGCATAGTAGTAAGCTAAATTGATTGCTAATGCTTATTATTTTACATGTGAACTTACTACGCTTTATAAGCTTACTTCTTTCACTTTCCCATGTTTCAGGGTACTTAAAAGAAAGCTTGGGTTGGAGGTCATCGGAGATCACTTCACACTATCGACTATCAAGTTACCAAATGGGTATCTTCGTTTACAAACGTTCTAGTTTATGGCATGTATAGGGACTTAGTCATTTTGTGTGTACGTCCTTATGATATGGCTAAAAAATGGTATGTAAATATTTGATAATGATTAGCTATTGAAATGGCTAATGAAGAACATGTTTCGGTGTTATGTATGCCTAAATGGTAGTTAATACAAAGAAATCATGAAAAAGTGAAATTAGAATTAAAACAGTATTGAACAGCAGCAGTGACGTGAACTTGAAAAATCACCAAGAATAGTATAAATGGAATTAGGTAATGAATGAGACATAAAATTAAATCTTATTGAGTCTATTTTCATATGAAAAAAATAAAGTAGCAAAAGAAGTGTATATTAAGAGATATTTTAATTTTAATGAGACAGGGTCAGAGCAATTTCTAAATCTCCTACTCTGACTTTATAAATTCAGTAAAAATTTTACAAAAAGAATTATGAGTTATAGTTTATATATCTAGATTCTTTAGTGAATCTACTTTAAAGAAAACAAACGTCATGGTTATTTGAATTCTGTACAAGGATAAAATTGATTCATAGTGAGGAGAGGTCAGAGTAGTTGAACAGTGCAACAAGGGAAACTTTAACTAATAAACTGTACTAATTAGCTAGACTAAAAATTCTGGAAAAAAATTAGTAAGAAGCCTCTAATCCGTATCCATCACCGAAATAGGGTTACGAGGCATTATCAAATTTATACACTAACATTTATACAAAACGGAGTTATTGAAAAAGAGTTACACGGCTAGGTGACACGGTTGTACGACTCACACGGCCATAACACACGGGCGTGGCCTCGGTCCTGTGTGCCCTAAAGCTTAAATCCCAAAAAATTGACAGAGACACGGGTTAAAATAGTCCATAAGGGCGTGCGCCACGGCCGTGTAGACCATACGGCATGGACACACGAGTGTGCCCTAAGCCATGTGAAAACTGGAGCTTAATTTCTCCAATTTAAAACAAATCAAAGAGTTACACGGGTGAGGCACACGGTCGTGTATGCGGTCACATGGGCGTGTGGGAGGCCACACGGGCATGGGAGAAGGAAAGAAAGAACACACGGCCATGCGACATGGCCGTGTAAAACACATGGCTTGAAAACAAAGGCGTGTCCTAGGCCTGTGAAAACTGGGCTGAAATTTTAAATTGCACACGGGCTATACAGAGGCCACACGGGTATGTGACAAGGCCGTGTGGCCCAACACGAGCCTCTGCATGACCGTGCATTGTTTAAAACCCTAGCCCAAATTTTATTTACATTTTACTTTTGCCTTCTTCTTCAATTTAACAAAAACCCTAGCCGCCGTTCTTATTCCTTACCCTCATTCCAACTACCGTCTCCCCATTCCGTCACCGTTTGCGACACCCTCCGCCTTCCTCCCTTTCTTCTCGCACACTTGACCCCCTCGCACCCTTGTGGGCTCTACTCTTCCCCTTTTCCTTCCTCCATACTCACACCCCTCACCTTTGCGTCCCAGCCACTCGCAAAACCACCACCCTGTCGACCCCCTTTTTCCTTTTCGTTTCAGGTTGCACCATTTCCCCCTCCTCCATTCTTCTTCCTTGCTCCCCACATCCTCACGTGCACCTAGCCACACCAGCCCCAACCTTGAACCCCCTTCCCTCTCCCTAGACCAACCATTGACGACCTGCACCAACCCATTGTCGGTTACCCTTTTTCGCCATTTTTATTTATAAAGTTATTTCATTATTATTCCTTATTAGTATTATTTATTATTATTTTTATTTACTTCTTATTTTACCATTTCTTTATCACTGTTTTCTTATGTTTTTATTTTTATTGCTGACTTATTGTTTATTTTTTTTATTGCTTGGCTGATCCTTTGGTAGTTCGGTATTGGTTATTCCATCTTTTGTGCTTTATATAGTTTTGGCCATTAGCAGTATTTTGAATTTATTTTTTCTTTAGGGTCATAGTCTTTCTGATGTTATTCATAATCTGCTTGCTCGTTTATTTTTATATATATAGTGGTCATTTATTTAGTTTACTACTAGGTATTAACATTCAACTTATTTAGTCTGATTGATTGAGCTGAACTTGGCTAGTTGTTTTTTATTCGTTTGGCTATTGCGTTGATTCGTCTAATTGAATTATGTGATTTTTTTCTTGCAGTTTTATTATGATGAACATAAGCGACAAATCCAAAGTCGTCGTCCCCACTTCGAAAAGTGGAAAGGCCCTGGTGGGACCTCCTCCTCAAGTGCATCTGTCGAGGTCCACCACCCTTATCTAAAATTCTTGACAGATCCCCAAGAGGATCTATTTCATTTACTTTGATAGAAACCACTCGGTTTAGGCCACTGCATTAATTGGGCCGCACTGGAGCAGGTCCACCTAGTTGATGAGATTCACACCTTCATTACTACAGCTCCGTGGGATAGATTTTTTGCCATCATCGAGCCCACCTACATGGAGCTAACATTAGAGTTCTATTTGACATTTATGGTTCAGCAAGTTATGACGGTTCACGACGAGCCTGGTACCATCAATTTTCGACTTGGTGGGTTGATACGCTACATAAGCGTTCCCGAGTTCAGCATGGCTATGGGGCTTTACACTGAAGAATTTATGAGTGCCAAGAACTTTCTGAGACTCCATCGGCACATCTACTATTCACCACTACGATATAGGATCGAGCTTGCAGGGAGTCAGATACTTTATGACGCGAGTCACTCGAAGGCGATGTCTCTCTCTCTAGCCCTATAGTACCTTCACGCCCCCTTAGCTCATACTTTGATAGGATGGAGAGAGAGCACAAGAGTTGTTAGTACCTATGATGCCTACTTTCTATGGACCATGGCTACCAGCCATGTTTTTGATTTGGCATACTTCATCGCTCTCGCCTTTTTCCATCAGACCGAATGCCACAAGAAGGGTCCCATCTGCCTCAGCCCTTACATGACTTGCCTTGATCGACACTTCGATTTACTCGACACACCAAAGCAGTCCTCGACACTTACCCTTGTCAGCCAGATGTCCCCTCAGAGCATCTCGAGCGTGATCCACATGAGGATGATCGAGCAGTGACGTGGAGTAGATCCCCCTCAGTACAAACAATTCCAGTCAGACGTTCAGCATGCCCCAGAGGACTTCACTGATGATGTTCCTCCCTACCACGAGGATCCACCTCCACACCACCTTCGATTAACGGCCTTACTCATTCTGCTGCGACCTTCGCGGATCTTTCCGAGCGATTTACTCGTTTTGAGCACCAATGTTTTCAGAGGTTCGATAGCATCAATGTAACTCTGCTGCAGATTTGTCAACATCTCCATGTTTAAAACCCTAGCCCCAATTTTATTTACTTTTTACTTTTGCCTTCTTCTTCAATCTCACAAAAACCCTAGCCGCCGTTCCTATTCATTTCCTTCATTTCAGCCACCGTCACCCCATTCTGTTGCTATTTGCGCCACCCTCAGCCTTCCTCCACCTTCCTCCTTTTCTTCTCCCACACCTAACCCTCTTGCACCCTTGTGGGCTATCCTCTTCCCCATTTCCTTCCTTCACGCACACGCCCCTCACCTTTGCACCCCAGCCACTCGCAAAACCACCAACGCGTCAACCCCTTTTTTTATTTTTCGTTTCAGGTCGCGTCACTTCCCCCTCCTACCTACTTCTCCCTCGCTCCCCACATCCTCGTGCGCACCTAGCCACACTAGCACCAACGTTGAACCCTCTCCCCTCTCCCTAGACTGACAGTTGATGACCCGCACTAACCCATCGTTGGTTTCGCCATTTTTATTTATAAAGTTATTTCATTATTATTCTTTATTTGTATTATTTATTTATTATTTTCATTTATATCTTATTTTACTATTTCTTTATTTTTGTTTTCTTATGTTTTTATTTTTATTGCTAACTTATTGTTTATTATTACTTTTGTTTATTATTGCTTGGCTAATCCTTTGTCAGTTCGGTATTGGTAATTCTATGTTTATGCTTCATTTAGTTTTGGTCGTTAGTAGTATTTTGAATTTATTTTTGCTTTAGGGTTATAGTCTTTCAGATGTTATTCATAATCTGCTTGCTCGTTCATTTATATATATATAGTGATCACTTATTTAGTTTACTACTAGGTATTAACATTCTACTTATTTAGTCTGATTGATTGAGCTGAACTTGGCTACTTGTTTTTTATCCATTTGCCTATTGCTTTGACTAGCCTAATTGAATTATGTGATTGCTTTCTTGCAAGTTTATTATGACAAACACACGCGACAAATCCAAAGTCGTCGTCCCCACTTTAAAAAAGCAGAAAGTCCCCGGTGGGACCTCCTCCTCGAGCGCATCTGTCGAGGTCAGCCACCCTTATCTACGATTCCTAGGGAATCCCCAGGAGGATCTATTTCATTTACTTTGACAACAACCACTTGGTTTAGGCCGCTGCATTGATTGGGCCGTATTGGAGCAAGTCTGCCTAACGACGAGATTCACGCCTTCATTACTACAGCTACGTGGGACAGATTCTTTGCCATCATCGAGCCCACCTACATGTTGCTGACATTAGAGTTCTATTTGACGTTTATAGTTCAGCAAGTTATGACAGTTTACGACGAGCCTGGTACTATCAATTTTTGACTTGGTGGGTTGATACGCCACATGAGCGTTCCTGAGTTCGGCGCAACTATGGGGCTTTACACTGAAGAATTTATGAGCACTGAGAACTTTCTTAGACTCTATCGGTACATCTACTATTCACCATCATGATGTTGCTTTATGACGCGAGTCACTCGAAGGCGACATCTCTCTCTCCGACCCTACGGTACCTTCACGCCCTCCTAGCTCATACTTTGATAGGACGAAGAGAGAGCACAGGAGTTGTTAGTACCTATGACGCCTACTTTCTATGGAGCATGGCTACCGAGCATGTTTTTGATTTGGCATACTTCATCGCTCTCGCCTTTCGCCCCCTATCTCTCGACCCTTACGTGACTCGCCTCGTTCGACACTTCGGTTTACTCGACATATCGGAGTAGTCCTTGGCACTTACCCTCTCCGGCCAAATGTCCCCCCAGGGCATCTCGAGCATGATCCACATGAGGATGATCGAATGGGGACATGGAATGGACTCCCTTCAGTACAGACTATTCTATTCTGACGTTCAACATGACCTAGAGGACTTCATTGATGATGCTCTTCCCTACCACGAGGATCCACCTCCACCACCACCACCTTCGAGTCACCGCTTACTCCTTCTGCTGCAGCCTTCGTGGACTTCTCTGAATGATTTACTCGCTTTGAACAACAATGTTTTCAGAGGTTTGACAGCATCAATACAACTCTATAGCAGATATGCCAGCATCTCCACATCTCCTCTTCAACGTTGATGGCGCACGACGGACAACGCTGATGTGTCTGATGATAAATATTTTTGAGTCCATATCTTTTATTTTCTTTTATTTAAAATTTTAGTTTTTATTTTATTTTATTTTATTTTTTTGTTTATTTGTATTTTCCTAAGACTTCTTTACTGATTTTCTATTTTGAAATCTTTATTATTTCTTATGGTTGTTCTAATCAGGTTAGTAACCCTTTAATCCTCTTCAACCTTGTGTTTATTTTCTTATCAATTGCTTGAAATTTTGCAGTACACCTCTACTTATCTATAGTTCTGCTCTTCACTATTTTGGGCCTTTCATCCAAAAATCAGGGCAGTTTCAATTCTCTCCCTCTCTTGTGATATTCTGTTTATATTATAATTATATTTGTTTGTATATTGAGGACAGTGTACATATTAAGTGTGGGGAGGTTATTTGTATGATTATTTGAAAACCCCTAAATTATGCCTTGTACTTAAGTATTTTTCTCATATTACTGTTAGAATGAATTTTTCCTCGATTTATGATTCTTATTGATATGTTTTAGATTAAATTCATAGGTATTTGTGCATTAATGGTTTAAACTTTAAGACACTAGAGAATCAAGCATTGTAACATCCTGATTTTCGGATTTATTCGCGGTTTTCAATATTTTGTAAAGATTTTAAAATTTTGTATTTGGATGTGGAATTAATATTTTGAGTAGGTAAATGGGCTTATAGAAGGTCCATGTGTTGACCAAAACCCAGTTGAATTTTTGAAATTTTTTGGACTTAAAGGTTAGGGGTTCTGGCTAAGTGGCCTTAAGTGGAGCGATGGGTAAATTGCATCACAAAAAGAGCTGTAGTAAAGTGGCAAGGGTGACGCCACTAAGCTCCTAAAAAGGTGGCGTGTGGAGCATAGAGGGAGGCATGGGATCGATTCCCTGTGTTGACAAATAGATGCATTTATTTTTAAGTGCAGGAGGGGTAAGTGTTGGAGTCCAAGTGGATTCTGCTAAAGGAAAGTTTGGATTAGTCCAAACGCTTGGATTAAGGAGTGATAAGGGGAGATATTTAAGGGATTAGGAGAGAGGATAGGAGTTGGCCGAATATTGGGAATTGAGGGGGAGACAATCGGCAGAGGGTTTTGAGGTTAGTATTTCGGCACCTAGGGTATTGAGTGGTGCCGTTCTCTTCTGCTCAGACATCACAAGGTTTTCTTTTCTCTCTTTTTCCTCTCTAGCCGAAACTACCACCTCCCCTATTCTTCTTTTTCTATTTTTCTTCTTCAAAACCATTCATCATACCTGCTATTCATCAATACTTTTGCCGAATCCATAAAAGCCGAAATCCTGTGATCACTGCTTGTGCCGATTTCTTCAAAGCCAGGTCCTTCTATGTTCTTTGTTTTTATTAATCTACGATTATCTTTTCTTAATCCTAGATGCCTGACGGCAATTTTGCTTCAAGATTATAGTTCTATATTGTCATCTCCTTCATCACCCAAAAGCCGAAAAACCATAGATTTGGGGGCTTATAGCCGAAACTTCAAGACTTTGGGAATCGAGTTCTACCGTCATTTGATAGATAAATCTGCATCGGATTGCGTGGAAATCAAGTAGGAGTAAGGGGTAAGTACTTATCATCTCAGATCTGTTCTTATTTTACGATGTTAGGAAAAGTCGAAATCCCTAAAAATTAGGGAGGCTGTCGATTTGAGCATAAGGCTTTAAGGGTTTGTAACTGATGTTTTCTTTCGGTGATTAGAGTCTACTTAAGCGTTGGATCAAAAGCGTGAATCATTGGAGCAATCGGATTCGGAGCTAGCTATCGATTTTGGCAAAAAGGTAAGGTTTCAAAGGCTTTTAGGGACATGGTTTGAGCATGGATGAGTAAGTTTTGGGGTTTAGTGATTATGGTTTGTAAATAAGAACTGTGCTAATCAATTGTAGGACATCGGAAGCGATCTCAGTAGCAGTCGTCGCGAAACAGGTGTGTACCGAACACCCTTTCTTAGTTCAATTCGGCAAAAGCCGAAATGCCGAAATTCCGGCATTTCATAGGCTTGTGAGTATGTGAATGCTCTCAAGACATAGAGTAATTGTTAGATCTAGCACCGCAAAGTGGTAAGTAAGTTCGTGTGACGTTTTAACGTACTTCGGAAAAAGGGTCTCGATGGGCCAAAACTGGGCCCAATGGGCTTACGGACCAATATGGGTAAGAGATGGGCAAAGTAGCATGTTAGTTAGATGGTGGAACCAAATTGCATTAAAACTGCTAAAAATTACTGAAATAACGTGTGTAGTTGCGTAAGTACGAAAGTACCCCTAAAGAGCATAATTACCGAAATACCCCTAGGGTTTGAATTGGCTAAACTGCATGATTGATTAATACTGTATTGTACATGATATGCTTTATTAATATCAGTTGCATGGGATTGGGGTATTGATGGAGGAAGTATTGAAAGTGGTTTATCCACGTACTGGAGGCTTTGCCTCAACTCACTGATATTTGAGCAGCGTTGCTGCAACTGTGGAGTGTAGGGCTGGGTGGGTTGAGATATTCCCCACATGGAGTGTAGGGCTGGTATGGGGCAGTGTAGCGGTTGGTGGGTTGAGTAGTCTCCCCAGTTGGGCTTGCATTCATTACTACTATTGTTACATATGTTACTGAACTGGGCCTATGGGCCATACTGTTATGTTAAAAAGGGCTAAGGCCTTGCTACTGTATTCTGAAAAGGGCTTTGTTCCACTGTGTACTGTTATCTGAATAGGGTTAGGCCCAATGGGCTCGAGTTGATTTGGGCTTTGGATGGGTTTCTGAATACACTGAGTTTTCCCAAACTCTCCCCTTTCTCTTCCATCCTTGCAGGTGAGCCCTAGTTGGTGGACTTGGAGCTGGGTGGGATTCAGAGTGGCCATGAAGATTGATTGCCGATTTTAAATAAGTTTAGCATTTAATTTGGATTATTTTTATTATGCTTAAAGTTGTAATAAGGCCGCTCTTTTTAATTAATTTTATTTTGGGGATTATTAAACTGGTTAGCACTAGGGTTCGTTTTATAAAAACTACTTGTTTTTAAAGGATCACGATGACGCGCAAGGTTTCCGCAAAGTAAATGTTTTTCCAAGAAAATAAATATTTTCAGCAAACGTTTTTCAACCTTAATCATTTTCTTAAAAAGGGACATAACCAAACGGTTTTCTCCAAATCATACGAGATGTTAGAGTGTGGCAATGGCAGTATGCATGTCTAGGATTGGATCCGAAGGGAGCTTGGTACTTAAGCCGTCCGACGGACTCACCTCCTCTCCTTCCTGGTTTCCTACCTGGTGCACAGCTTCCATTCACTTTAACTTACTTTTACAAGTGTCCTTTTTCAACACCAACTAAGTTTTTCCAAACTAAGTAATACGGAATGTTTTGAACGCTTCGATGTGGTGCATCAGATCCGGTCATAACGTCCAGGCCGGGTTTGGGGTGTTACAAGCATGATTAGTCTATTTTTTAGAATTAAAATTTTTTAGGTTGTTTCCCTAAATTGAGTTGTTACCTTGAAGTTTGAAATTTGCAAGCTTGACATCGAAAGCCATAATTTTTGCGAGATTTTGAGCCTTTAGAGCATTAATTTTTCTTACTCACTTTATCATTGCCTATAAGTGTGTCAATATTGATTTGTTATTCTACAACTTGCTTCGATTATACATGTTGAGACCACACCTTTGATTTGATATACTGAGATGATAAAGGCACCTAGGTCTTAACCCACTTATCCCATAAGCCTACCTTCTTAATTAACCCCTAGTGAACTTCTTTGAGCCTAACAAGCCGTTTCTTGATTCACCTATTAATATTAACCCATAACTCATTTTTTTATTCATTGTTCCTATTTTATTGACTCCCTTTCTGTCGAGCCTTGATTTGGTTAGTTGCTTAACTATATTCTTTTGTTTCAGTTGTTAAATTTTCTCTTATTATCTATTGTTCTCAACAAAAAAAGTGAAAAAAGAATACAGTTATAGTGATTATTACTAGTTCTATGTTTTTGAGCTTAAGTAGTTAATTTCATATTCTGAGAAGAAGTTTGAGTTATTCTTTAATAATCTCAATTGATGTAATTATTTAGTATTAGTTTATTTTTCTAGTTAGGTAATTTATCAATTCGATCTCGATTTTAACCTTCTTTTTCAGCCTTTATCCACACCTTTAACCCAAGCCCCATTACAACCCTTTAAAGACCTTTTAATTTGTGAATCATCTCATTTATAGTGGTGGAGATTTGATTTTCATGCAAGCTTATGGTAATAATTTTTCATGTTTGACTTTTGAGTGCTTAATTTTTGAACCTTAAACACTTTAAGTGATTTAAGTGAATCTTTAGTGAGGAGGTCAAATATTGTCGGTTTTGAATTAAAGGTAATTATTTAAATAAGGGGGAATACCTATGTTTTCATGCTTTAAAAATACTAGTCTCACACCCCTTACCCGAGTCCGAGGCCGGGACTGGACACGAGGCATTACATTACTTAATCACATGCATACAATCGTTTCTGAGTCACCAAGACTTGATCAAATTTAAAGCTCTTTCAAACTTTGTTTAAACTCTTTAATGTGGGCTTACGATGCCTCAAACTTTCATTGGAAATCACTTGGAACCAACTCAGGTCCTTAAATCGACTAAATAAAAATACCTCTTGAAATATGGCACACGCCCATATGGAAGGGCAACATGCCCATGGGGTCATTATAACATGGTCGTGCTGATGGCCCATGTGACACACACGGCCTAAGCATCTAGGGACACACCCGTGTCCCATGCCCATGTGAATTAAATTCTAAATTCAAACCTACAGGGGTTTTTACACGACCTGACACACACCCGTGTCCCCCACACGGCCATGACACACCCGTGTCTTAGCCCATGTCTAAAAACCTTGACATTCTATTTCTAACGTCAGCACCCAATTTTGGGCACATGGCCAAGGCACATGCCCGTGGCCAGAGGCCGTATCCTCCACACGGTTGAGACATACAATCATGTCTCTGCCTGTGTGTTTACTACCATGCATTCTAACTTGAAAATTTTACGTGCAGAGGACACACGGTTGAACAACATGCCCATGGGGCTGACTGTGTGTCTCACACGGCCTAGACACACGCCCGTGTGTCTACCCGTGTGGACAATATAAGGCTATCTACCAAGCTTTTTCCACCCTGAAACACAATCTAACATCAACCAACATATCAAAGATTTACTTAATATAAGTTCTCAACCAAACAACCATGCCAACAACTCACATTCATAATAGACTGGCTTGCATTCACATAATAACTTTCAGTATTAGCCACTTTCCATGGTCTTATACAAAATGAATCAAGTGCTAAAGTAAGCCAACACATTTGGCCAATTAATAATGACACAAAACTCAAAAGTCAGGGCCCTATACATGCCATAATCAAAACAAAAGATCTAACTATATCAAGTGCTGCTGGTGATAGTATGATCGTTGCCCCCAACGTCCGATGTCCTCGAGCTAATTAGGCAGTACTATAAGAAAATGGAAAGGAGGGGGAGTAAGCATAAAGCTTAGTAAGTTGCATACAATAAATATAACAACAACTTTACCATTTATCATCATACTCACAGTACTAAAGTAGACATAAGCACAACTTACTCATCACTATCCAATACATTTCACATAGCATATATTGAGCTCACATCTCATTCATTTCAAATAGGTCCTGTACCACTCACAACATGGTTATACTTTCCTTGTTTAACTTAAACTGTAACTCTCACCGTTGAACCATTTGGAATGCTATCGGATATTCATTCATCCTCAAACTTAGGGTGTAATGTCGATGCCATGTCCCAGACATGGTCTTACATTAACTATCAAAATCGAGGCTGACGCCATGTCTCAGACATGGTCTTGCACTAGCTCTCACATATCCGTGCCGATGCCATGTCCCAAACATGGTCTTACACTGACACCTCTATACGTACCGATGCCATGTCCCAGACATGGTCTTACACTGACATATCTTGTAGCCGATGCATGCCCCAAACATGTCTTACACTGGCTTACATTTCAAGGCTGATGTATGTCCCAGACATGTCTTACACTAGCTCTTGTCTCATTGTCGATGCCATGTCCCAGACATGGTCTTACACTGGCTCTCATAATATGGTCGATGCATGTCTCATATAGGTCTTACACTAGCACACCAATAACCCGAATGTCATGGCATGTATATCCGATTCATTTCCTAAGGTTCAAACAGGAGTTCTACTATCTCAATATTCATCATACATAATTGTTTCCACAAACAAGCAATTTATGCTATATCAATTAAAGCACATATAATAACAATGTAGTTGTATTATTTACATACAACTTACCTCGGATTACAAAATGTAAATGACTAGTTCGGTTTAGTCCACTTGTTTTGCTTTTCCCCGGTCTAGGCCCGGATTTTGTAATTCTTGATCTAAAATGATAAAAATTCACAATTTTAATTATTTCATCGATCTAGGTACTCAACAATTCATAATTGGGCAAAATGACCATTTTTTCCCTAGACTTTCACATAATGACCATTTTGTCCCTAGACTTTCACATAATGACCATTTTACCCCTAAACCCAAAAATCAATTTTTATCGAACTTACTTGTTAGCCAAGCCTAATCAACCATTTATTTCTCTTATGACAACCCCAAATTCCTAATATTTCACAAAATTATTATCTATTTTACAAACTTTACAAAATGGTCATATTAGGGTTTTCATGTGAAGTCCCTTCACAAAAGTTGTTTGCTTCACAACCATGATTCATTTTCTTCCATAAAATTTTATAAAACAACATGAAAACTCTCATGGTAAAACCCTAGACTTTCAACCATTTTACAAAACAGTCCTTTCATTTGAAAACTCATGCAACAAGGGTTCTAAAAATACAAAAATCATCAAGAAAGACCATCAAAATCACTTACTTGAGAGGGTTACAAGTTGTTGAAATTTCCAAGCTTTCAAACCCCAAAAATGGCTAATTTTTCAGTGGAGAAGAAATGGTGAAAAGGGATGATATCATCTTTCTTTTATTTTATCTCTATTTTAGTCAAATAAGCTACCAAAACCCACCTAATTTGACTTTTTTGACCATTCTTGCCCCCATGGCCGGCCTAGCACTCTTTTTAGAGTCTATTTTCCCTTTAAAGACCCCCAATTTTGGTTCTCTAGCTATTTGACACCCATAGCTATTTTAGTCCTTTTTCGCGATTAAGCTCTCAAACGGTAAAATTAATTCACTAAATTTTTCATTCACCTTTATAATCATGTCATCACATATAAAATAATATTAAAATAATTTCTATGGCTTCGAAATAGTGGTTTTGTAACCACTATTTCGATTAGCCCTAAAATCAGGCTGTTACAGCTAGATTTGGATAGCTTGTACATGTAGTGCTCTTTTAGTTGAATTATCAATTTATGATTATTTTTGAATTATGATAAAACATTATTGTTGAGGATTATGATTTGAGAAAGTTTAATTTTAATTTTGAGTTGAGGATTTTTCTTGAGGACAAGCAAACGCTTAAGTGTGGTGATATTTGATAAACCATAAAAGTAACACATTTTAATCCCATGCTTAACATGTTTTTGGATGATTTATCATATAGTTTATTGAATTTGATGCTCCTAATCCTTTAATTTCATGTTTATATACTTAGGTGAGCATTAGGGAGGGAGCTGAAAACGGGCTAAAACAGGAAAAAATGGGTTGTCTTAAGAATCTTACACGGCCAAGCCAATTCCACACGGGCCGATCACACGCCGTGTGAACCACACGGGCTGGCCACATACCCATGTGCCAGCCCATTTTGATATATCTCTCTGTTTCCAAAACACGCAGAAAAAACTAATTTTTTAGGGTTTCTGAGCATTCTAAAGTTTATAAATACACATTAGAAGATGACCTAAAAGGGAGACGTAGAGTAGAACGCAGAAAAGACTTAAAGAACACCAACAGATTCAACTCAGAAGCAGGATCTCCTTCAAGACTGAAGATCTCCATTCAATTTCTCTCGAAGTTTTTGGGTTTCTTTATGTTTTGTTGTTTTCCTATTTTTAAGATGTTTTCCTCACACAGTATGAACTAAATTCCCTAGATACCTAGGGAAGATGAAACCTATGACAGATCTTATTATTTGATTTTTCTAAATTACATGATAAATATTTGTTCTTGATCTCAATTATGTTTACTTACCTTCATGTTTAATGTGTTCAGGATATTAATTCATGATTGATGTGCTTATTCAGTGGAGCAAAAGTTCCTGTTTAATAGTAGATCTAGCATAATTGAGTGGAGTTGCATGCAATCCTAAAAATAGGATAATATAAATCTACCGGATTAGAGTCAAATCTAATAGGGGAATCCATAGATCAAGTTAATGCGACGATAGGGGTTTTAATTAGAAAGAGATTTTTAATTAATCAACCTAGAGTCAGTTATTTTTACTCTCGAAAGAGATATTAATATAATTTAATGATTTCTACGGATCAAGTCGAATGACTACATCGTTTAATTCAGATTTAGAATAATAAGTGAAGTCTAGGTGGATTCTTTCCTAGGTATGTCCTTCTCATAAGTTTTCTTCGGTTATTTTCCCAATTCGCTCTCTGTCGCTTACTAATTAGTTTAGTTAAATTTAGATTTTAAAACAATTTCTTCAATTTATAGGCTAGATAATAAAAAGATAATAACTACTAGTAATTTTAGTCATTGTGGATACGATATTCCTAACTCACCGTAGCTTTACTACTATTCAATAGGTGCGCTTGCCTTTGTCATATTTGAGTTAGTTCGTGACGTCATCACTTAGATTATTTAATTCTATTAATGATGTTATGTGCCTCGGTTGCTTGTTCATTCAGATAAAACCATGAATATGTCATTCGTGCATTATAAATGTAAGGATGCAATAATTCAGAATCAGGTTGTAATTAATTGACACAATATCTGAATGGTGCATCTTTGATCTATTTATGATAATATTAGGTCAGATTTGTAATAATATCGAACGCCCTTTATTACCTTGCATAACCCTAGGATTTATGTAACTAAATTGTTTTAGTATAGAATTATTATTGTTACCTCAAATAATATGATTTTTGCTTATTAAAAATAATAAGTTGTTGACATAGACATATGCAAAGTGTGAATTGTTAGATGATGCTTGAAAAAGTAACCTCGAAGTCGGAATGGACATAGAAATATACAGATAAAAGGTTAAACTTAGGACATCGAGAGAAGCCAAAGTACTCGTAACTAAAACGAGGTTAATAAAAAGTCGAGTTGCCATGGTTTTTGTTGTAACATCATTAGCATTATTTAGATTTTTCTAAGTTAGGAAGTAAAATTATTCTAACACATGCATGATATTGTGATTTCTCCTAAAAACTTGCATACTTATTTCTTTGTTTATTTAATTTAATTTTAAGCATACTTAGATTAGTTTAATATAACTAAAAACCCATCACTTTAATTTATTTTCATTACTAGCCAATTTGCTTCGTAATTAATTTAGCAATACTTGATTTGCATAAACAGTCCCTATAGAGATGATAACTCTTATTCACTACCTTATTACTTGTCAAATATTGTGTATAATTACACATTAATCAAATTATTTCGAGACACTGCACACTAAGCAACAACTGTATGTGAAGCAGACAACACAAAAGTAGGGGTGGCGTTAGAAGAAAATTAGTACAAACCAATTAGATGAAAATTAGTACAAACCAATCTTTCTCAATTCTTCGAAACAATATCCCCAAACCAATTGGATGAAAATTAGTACAAACCAATCTTTCTCAATTCTTCGAAACAATATCCAATGAGTCTCCATCTCCTTTATAAAGCAATGATCTAGATAAAATTCAAAAAACATTTTGTTATCCTTAGCAAACTTTGACACTGATAGTATATTTTTTTATTATCAAGTACATAAAGTATATCTTTAAGCATCATTGAATCACAACCAATAGGGAAAAAAAGATTTAACAATATGAGAAATGTCAATGGAGTGACAATTACCTATGATCACCTTACATGACCTATGGTACGGACGAGAGTCGGTGAACTGGGCAGAGTTACTCGTCATGTGTGCTGTGGCCCCTATAACACCCCTCACCAGTATTCAATGCCAGAAGAGGGTTATGAAGCATTACCAAACATATTATACAATTACATATACATTTTCTCATACATTTTCAATTTTTTGTAATTATTGTAACCCTATTTTTGGGTCAAATCGAAATAGTAGTTTTGAGACCACAAATATAAAGTATAAATATTTATTTTATTATTTCTTTAAGGTTTACAGCATGATAGAATAATTTTGTGAAAATTTCATTAAGAAATTTCATCGTTTGAGTGCTTAATTTGACTAGAAGGACTAAATTGCAATAGGTGCAAAACTTGAGTTCTATAAGTTAAAGGTGTCTAATGGCTATGAAATTTTAAATTAGAGGTCCTTAAATGGTAATTAGACCATTATACTATAGGATGGACAAAAATGGGTATGGTTAGGTGAAATTTTAAAGTTATACATTAAGGGCATTTTAGTAATTTGGTAATTAAAGATAAATTAACCTAATAAAAGTGTCCATCTTCTCAATTTAGTCCCCCTAGCCAAAATTTTAGACAAATCCATAGCTAGGGTTTTTGGGCAAGCTTTCAAGCTCGATTGTAAGTCCGTTCTTGTCCCATTTTTAAAGGCTTTTATATTTTTTTAGATCATGGTAACTTGATCTAGTTATTTCAAGGACTAATTTGAAAGAAATTTAAAGTTTAAAATTTTACCCATGTTGGATGTGCTTGTATTTTGATGTTTGATGGTAGAAAATGCATGCCTGTTGTTAGTTAAACAAAATTTGTAAAGTGTTTTCGATAAAAACGTCAAATAAAGGTTATAAAATGTGTACAAAAGTGTGAATAAATGAAAAATGTGGGCTATTATGAGTACAAGCAATATTCAACTAGGCTTGGGTTGGGATGAAATTGAATGAAATTCATTTTACGAGACTAGGGACTAAATTATAAAATGTTAAAATATTAGGGGAAAAAATATAATTTTTGTCATAATGTGATTTTGGACAAAATTGAATAGCTTTATGATTAAATAAGTTAAATGTGGTATTATAGATCAAGAAAAACAAAGTTTGGGTGTAGATCGGGGGAAAAACAAAGTAATTGATGAATATATCCTTTTCGTCGTTTTTGTAACCGAGGTAAATTCGTATGTAGAAAAGCTTTATTATAATTGTATTTTAAATGCTTTAAATTTGTATGAATTGTGTAAACGACTTAACGGACACATTCAATGATGATTTAGAAAGTGAGAAATCCCAATCGGACCTTAGGAATAGATTAGGATACAAGTTACATGTCACTAGGGTATTTTGTTATGTGATCCAGGTGCTGGTCCTGTACGTCCTACCAGTGGCTGAGTATACCGGCATATGTTGCGATTACTTGACAGCTTGTGGGAGCAGCACCGTGTAGCTACGTCTTGACTAACAGCTTGTGTGAGCAGGCCCGTTGATGGCTCGAGAGCAAGCATATATGTGTTATGAGATAGAGGTCGCTATATATGTGACACCTTGTGTGTAAAAGTTTCCTGAGTATCTGATATTGTTATTCCGAGTCGTTCATTAGGTATGTCAAAGATGAGAATAAGTATGAAACCATTACGGGTTAGTACAGGTATGTGCATAAAACTTATGATTCTTAAATTCGTGAAAAGATGAATTCAAGGTAAGTTTGTGATGGAATGAATTATGGTTCTGAGATTATGGTAAATTACATCGTTTTATATTATATTACTTGAATGTTAAATATATGGTAAGATTTGCTAATTTCTTACATATGAGCTTACTAAGCTATATAGCTTACTCTGTTTTATTTTTCCATGTTTTACAGTGTGACCAAGCTAGCTCGGATTAGATATCGTTGGAGATCGCATCACACTATCAAACTGTCATTTTGGGTATCGATGATCATAACATTTTGATTATATGGCATGATTTTGTTATATGTGTCATCATTATTTTGGCCAAATGTATTGGCTTGTAATATTTCAAGGCTTGATTTGGTATTTGGCCATGTAAATGGGATCATTTTGGTTAAATTGAATGTAATCTTACATATATATATGCATGTATGTGCCAATGCCCTTTAGTGATAAGGTTTATATTGATTTGCTAAATGTTGATTATGGCTTATTGACTTGTTTTGAAACGGATGAGTTTGGTTTATTGGTATGATGGATCATCTCGATAAGTTAATGCAAATTGAAAGCAGTCTTAGTGGTGTTTTGGATGTGAAATTGGTATGTTTGATTTCGCATAATGGAATGTCATAAGCATCATAGATGTTGGTATTGCTTGACATGTGTTGGCCATGATTGTAGATGTTTTGGTTGCCTAAGTATACAATGGTTTATGCTATTGAGTTTGTGTATGTGTATGTGTAAATGAGGGTGGCAAATGGCTTCATAAATAGCCTTTATTTTGTCCACAAGGGTAGACATACGGGTGTGTCTAGGCCGTGTGTGGCACACGGCCTGTGCCATGGGCATGTGTTTTGGTCGTGTGTCCCCTGCATCTAAATTTTGATAAACAAAATGCTTAGAATTGAGCACACGGGCAGAGACAGAATTGAGCACAAGGGCGTGTTTCTCAGCCGTGTAAGGGACACGGCCCCGAACATGAGTGTGTGTCCTGGCCGTGTGAAGTCTGCACCTATTTTATGAAAATTAAATTAACCACACGGCCTAGCACACGAGTGTGTAACTTGGACGTGAGACTTTAATTTGTTCATGCCTTGCAAAACAGAGAGTTACAAGGGTTAAGGACACGGGCGTGTGTGACCACACGGCTTACCCACATGGGTGTGTGACCCCTATTTATAGCAAAAAATTTCTAAGTTTTGTGCAAATTCCCTGAGTTATCGGTTTAGTCCCAAACCACTTCCAAAGCATATTTTGGGCCTTGTAGTCTTGTATTGGGGACTTTATGATTGAATACAAATGGTTTTTAATTTGGTTGAAATTTATGACTCGGAATTGTATGTTTGCTTGAGATGTAGTCTGGTAATGCCTCATATCCTGTTCCGGCATTGAATACAGGTAAGGGGAGTTACAATTATCAATCAACAACATTCATATCATTCCTAATACGAGACTACGAGGCCCAAAACATTCGTTTTAGGTGGTTCAGAACTAAACTGATAACTTTCAAAACTTTTAGAACACTTAGAAAATTTTTCCAAAAACAGGGGAGACACGCCTGTGTGGCCTAGCCGTGTGTCTCACACGGCCAAAGACACGCCCATGTCACAGGCCATGTGGACATTTGCAATAGGATCACATGGCCGTGTCCCAGCCTGTGTCTAACCCGTGTAACTTTCTGACTAGGGCCACGCGGCCAACACACACGCCCGTGTACTAGGCCGTGTCCTAGGCCGTGCCAAACATGTAGGGTATACTGACTTATGCAGCCACACGGCCAAGTTACATTCCGGAGTGTGAAGCCGTGTGGAGCATACTGACATGGTTCCAATTTCAACACCAGGGGACACACAGCCGTATAACCTGACCATGTGTCACACATAGCTGAGACACACGCTCGTGTCTCTATCCGTGTGGACAAAAATAGACTATTTACCAAGCCATTTTGCCACCCAAATTTGTATGCACCTATACTAAACCAAATGGCACCAAAAAATAGCATAATATATGCATTCAAACTAACTAAATCAAGCCTAAATCATGCCAACTTAATTCCATTATCCAAAATATACACAAGTCACAAAATAGGTCAATCCATTTGTACCAAATTCACATATACATTTCAAATAATTTGACAATCTCAAACATAAACAAAATCTAAAACCTGAGAAAAGGGGAAAACTAAAGACTAAATCTAAACAGAAAATTATAGAGTATGAATGGTCCTTGCAACATGTGCTAAATGAGCTTATTTATAGACTTTAGGGTGATTGTCATCCTTAACCCTAAGTCAGCTACCTCCTTAACCCTAGGTCAACTACCATCGTCATGCTTAATGTTTGATTGTGTGGACCAAAACGTTCCTAGCTCGTAATTATTTCCCTTACAGAAGCGATGTCACAACACACCAGGTCATGTGTCACGACATCAAAGGCAATATGCTCAGCTTTAAGGTGTTTTTAGGGGTATGTCGCGACTTCTTCAGGCTGTTTCGTGACATTAAAGGCAGTTTTGGAATTCTTCTATTTTGCCTCCTATGTTGCGATATCACATACTCCATGTTGCAACCTAGCGACCAATATTGAGTTAATACGCCTTCTAATGGTCTACTACACACTCACAAAGTATAGTAGCTCACCTGTAGGTCTCATTCGACCCTTAAGGTCAATAAAAGACTCAAATTACACATTTTATTGAACTTAACTAAACTTATGGAAATGTAATTAAAACTTAACTAAAATGCTTATGTTCAAGCTCTTAAAGTGCGGAAACTAGTTTAATCTACTACACCGAATTACAGCAACCACTCACTCGTACGTGTGGTTTCATCAATGCTCCTCCGAATACACCATCTAGTGCAAAGCTCAAATTATTGTCTAAACCATTGTAAAATATCTGCATATGGATCCATTCATGTGTTCTGTGATGGGGACACTTTCTCAGTAGTGACTTAAATCAATCCTAAGCTTTGTATAAATTTACACCTTTAAATTGCCTGAAATTGGTGATCTTATAGCGGAGCTGAATTGATTTGCTTATAAAAAAAATTGTAGGAATTTTCTCGCTAATTGAACATGGTTCTAATGAATCCACCTAGTCAACAGCATGGTCACATAAGGAGAAGAGAAATAACCGAAGACAAACAATGTCATCGGTTACCTCATTGTATTCGAAAGTGTCACACAATTAGAGGAACCACTTTAGGTGTTGATTTGGATCCTCCATCATGTTCCCTCATAATTGCAAGGTATTTCGGGTCATTTGGATCATCCCCGTCTTGATCTCAAAATTACTGGGGTTGATCGTCGGCCATTTAATATTGCCTCGTACGACATCTAGCATTGGTAGTGCATACTCACACAACATCCTTTGAGCCATTAGAAGCTCTCCACGGATTTGTGCTTGTGGTTCTGGTGGATCATCAAACAACGAATTTTCCCGAGGCAAATCAGCTACCACATGTTGATCGTTTTTCATCAAGTGACAATTGCATCTCAGAATTAGCTCTGGGTCAGAATATAGCTCAATTGGAATGCTTCCACTTTAGGTCTTAAATTGAAATCAGAGACAAAGAAATACAAATTAGTAACTAAAAATAAATATTAAAAATTAAAAATAGAAAAAAAAATAAAGAAATCGTATCTACAATTTTTAAATTTCCTATTTATCCTACTAGTTGTAGAAAATAATTTAAATTTAATGCTAAAACCTCCACGAAAATGGCAGCAAGAACTTTACCTCCTCCAAACGTGTAAACGTTTAGAGTAAAAATCACACAAATAAAAAGATATAAAATCAGTGTGGTGTCTACAAGCTAACAGGAAAATCTCTCAAAGACAAAAGATTAACTCGCTTTAGTGGTTGCAATTAACTTCAGAAATTGGGTTTTATTAAGGAATTAGTTATTAATTAACTAGTATTACCTCTCAGCCACTACTAATTAACTAATTGACCAGTACAAGCTTATCTCTCAACCTTACTATCCTGACTGGGTTAAATTCATGATTTACTCGGTAAATTTATCTCGCAACCTCATTTATCCTAGATTACTTCCTAGGGTCATCAATCCTAAGGTTATGATGTGAGCTCATAATCTATTTAAAATTACAAGTCACACTGTTGCCTAATCATTTCTAAACAGGTACTTGATAACAAAGAAAAAGGATAAGAAATCGTAGAATCAAAATTTGTACAAGAAAAGAACCAACATTATTGAATCATTTTCTATATGAAAAAAAAATCAAACAAAAGATAAACTTTAAGAGATCCCGACTCGTTGTTTATGAAAGAAACAAAAATTGTAGGTATAAAAGAAGTAAAAGTTGAAAGCCACAAGACAAAAGCCTTGATAAGTTTGGGATGATTGTTCTTAAAAACTCAAGAGAAGTCTCTCAAAAATGTATATAGATTCAACAACCTTCAAATTACAAAATGAGTAGCTATTTATAGACTACTCTAGGTATGTGAATAGCCAAACTAGCCAATAAATATAGTTTCTAGAATGTCCCATTGTGCATGAATTTTATAAATGCATGCAATTCATGAAAAACCATATAATTCTCCCCAACTATACATGTATTCTTAATATGGAAGGAAAGCCTCAAAAGTCACATTCAGCCCCTTTGTTGGACAGTGGAAATGATTGAACATGTGGTTGACCGAATGGTCACTTGATGTACATAAATGTTGTGTTTCTAGAATCCCTCCAAAAGTCTTGTTCAACTGCCTTCTTGGATGATGGCAATTGAATGGGCTTTGCTTGATCGAAAGGTCACTTTACATGCATGGAAAATGGATGGTCAACAAGGTACCTGCAAACACTATAAATAGAGCCTCATTTCACAAATAAAATCATCTAAACGCATAAACTAGAATATTATGATTGTAACAAAACAAACAAAGAAGTAAAATAGAAAAACAACTTCTTTATTTAAAATGCAAATAAGAAAAACTTATTGAGAAACGAATAAAATGTTTCAAGGCTGTTGCTCCATATCAAGTCCAAAATGCAATGTGGATTGTTCCAACTCAGCCTGAATAACTTGTACAAGAACATTGAGCGCCTCTTTTAGTTTTCTAACCCTTTCCCTTGTAATTGGCCCCTTACGTACTTGCAATGCATTTTCGAACTCATAGTTAGTCCTTCGTGAATCAGGTAATGGAACTTTCACATTTGGTCCTAAATTCGTACCTATGCTTACATCAGTTGAAATGCACATGAAGTTATACCAACTAACTCTATTGGAAAACCCTAATTCTTCCGTTAATGACTCCCACATCCATTCGTTAATCTCCCTAAAGATCTAGCCACTCATCTTCTTAACAATCATTTTTTTCCCAATTAAACTAATTAAGCAATAACCAAAATTAACGTAAAAGAGAAAGAGATAAAAACTGTTCGTTTAATGAACTTGATGCTCTTAGAACCGCGAAATACTTTGACAGTGATTGAGATATCTTCGATTGCAAATAAGAAACAAAATTAAAATACTAAAATACTTAATAATGAAGACTTGGATTCAAATAAACTATTTTGAAAAATAAACTAAAACTAAATAAAAACCCTAAAAATACCAACTAAAACCTTAAATTAGCTGGGAAAAAGATCTCTAAGATTTACCTCAACTTAACTATTTATAAACAAAGTTTAGCACCCTTAATTAGGTCAATTACAAGCCTTAATCACATAAAATATGAGTAGTGTAGATAGAAACACCCTCATTTAATAACTACTTATTGTCACATGTATCACGACACAACCTTATGCGTGTCATGACACACAACTTCGAGTGTAAAATTCAGAATTGGCTTGATTGTGTTACAACTTTGAAAGCTTGTGTTACGACCCGACTATCATTCTTGATGCTTTTGGGCCTCAAAATGAATATCATACACGTTCAATTAAATCATGAAAATCACCTTAAGACCGATATTGGCCCATTAGGTCAACTAACTCGAAATAATGAGTAAAAATGTTTATTTTGTAATATTTTGAATCTAAACTAAGAAATGCAAAAATGGAATAAAATACATTAAAATGACTAAAAAACCCGTTAAGTGTCGAAACGTACTTAATTTGCCACTATGATTTGTGGAAAATCATGTTGCAAATGTAAATGGTACTGATAAATAAATATGTATGTGTGTGAGTGTTTAGGACTCAAGTGAATTTTGTTATGAAATTAACTAATAAGAAATATGACATTAGCATATTATTGTATTAGTGTTGTAGCTCATGGAATGTTGTTTGAGGATTGCATAGTTAATTGGTTATGTGAGATAATTGTGTATATAAGTTCAATGGAAATTTTTCAGGTTGATGTGCATTAAAATTGTAAAAATAGTGTGTGATGTTGATAAACCATAAAAGTAATACATTTTAATCCCATGCTTAACATGTTTTTAGATAATTTATCATATAATTTATTGAATTTAATGCTCCAAGTCCTTTAATTTCATGTTTATATACTTAGGTGAGCGTAAGGGAGCAAAAGGAGCGAAAAACGGGCCAAAACCAGACAAAATGGGTTATGTTAAGGATCACACGGCCAAGCCAATCCCACACGGGCTGAGCACACGATTCACACGGGCTGGCCACACACCCATGTGCTAGCCCGTGTCGATATCGCTCCCTATTTCCAAAACACGAGAAAAAAGCCAATTTTTTAGGGTTTCTGAGAATTCTAAAGTTTATAAATACACACTAGAAGATGACCTAAAGGGGAGACGCAGAGTAGAACACAGAAAAGACTCGAAGAACGCCAACGGATTCAACTCAGAAGCAGGATCTTTTTCAAGACTAAAGATCTCAATTCAATTTCTCTCGAAGTTTTTGGGTTTCTTTATGTTTTGTTGTTTTCTTATTTTTGAGATATTATCTCACACAGTATGAACTAAATTCCCTAGATACCTAGGAAGGATGAAACCTAAGACATATCTTATTTTTTATTTATTTTGAATTACATGATAAATATTTGTTCTTGATCTTAATTATGTGTTCTTATTTCATGTTTTTAATGTTTTCAAGATATTAATTCTTGATTGATATGCTTATTCAGTGGAGTAAAAGTCCCTGTTTAAGAGTAGATCTCACATAATTGAGTGGAGTTGCATGCAACCCTAGAAACAGAGTGACATAAATCTACCAAATTAGAGTAAAATCTAATAGGGAAATCCATAGGTCGAGTTAATGCTACGATAGGGGTTTTAATTAGAAAAAGATTTCAATTAATCAACCTAGAGTCAGTTATTTTTACTCTCAAAAGAGATATTAATATAATTTAGGGATTTTTACGGATCAAGTCGAATGAATACATTGTTTAATTCAGATTTAGAATAATAAGTGAAGTCTAGGTAGGTTTTTTCCTGGGTATTGTCTCTCTAATAAGTTTTCTTTGATTATTTTCTCAATTCATTCTCTGTCATTTAGTATTTACTTTAGTTAAAATTAGATTTTAAAACAAACCCTTTAATTTATAGGCTAGATAATAAAAAGATATAATTACTAGTACTTTTAGTCCTCGTGGATACTATATTCCCGACTCACCGTAGCTATACTACGATTCGATAGGTGTGCTTCCCTTTGTCGTATTTTAGTTAGTTTGTGACGTCATCAAGTTTTTGGTACCGTTGACTAAAATATTAGAAACACTTAATTTTTATTACTTTAGCCATTTTTATTTTTATTGCATTTTATTTTTGTTTTTACTTTAATTTAATAACTTTTCTTTTGTTTGCTCTTGGCAAGTTCCTTTAGTTTATGACTAGAAAAAACCCGTCAGGACCTCTAGTATTCGACAGTAAAATTGAAAGTACAACTCGTAGAAACTGTAGAAAAGCGAGCCAGAGTCAACAGAGTACACTAGAAGAGCAATAGGACATTATTACTGAGGAGATGGAAGAAAATCAAAATAATCAGTTACCTCCTGTGGTTGTTGTAAATCCTGTAAATCTGGATCCTGCTCCTCGTACTATGTACGATTATGCCAAGCCCAATTTAACTGGGGTTGAATCGAGTATTGTTAGACCTGCTATTGTTGCAAATAATTTTGAACTGAAACCTAACACTATTTCTAATGAATCAACAGTTTGTTCAGTTTGATGGTTTGCAGGATGAAGACCCAAATATTCATTTGGCTAATTTCTTGGAATTCTGTGAAACTTTTAAAATTAATGGAATTTCTAATGATGCCATTCGCATTCGGTTGTTTCCATTCTCATTAAGGAAGAAGGCTAAATAGTGGTTGAACTTTCTACCACGAGGTTTTATCACTACATGGGAGCAAATGACCGAGAAATTTTTGTTAAAATATTTTCCATCGGCTAAGACAGCCAAGCTGAGGAATGATATCTCCTCTTTTGTACAAATGGGTTTGAAAACCTTATATGATGCATGAGAGAGATATAAGGACTTATTGAGAAGGTGCCCTCACCATGGGGTTACCTCTATGGCTACGAGTTCAAACTTTTTACAACGGTTTGAACCCTCAACTAGGAAATTGATAAATGCATCCGCCAATGGGACTCTGAATAATAAAACACCTAAGGAGGCTTATGAGTTTATAAAAGATATGTCACTGAATAATTATCAGTGGCAAGTCATGAGAACAAAGCCAACAAAAGAAGTTGGTGTTTTTAACGTAGACGCGGTCACCGTGTTAGCAAACCAGGTTGAACTTTTGAGTAAAAAGATTGATGGTTTATATGGTTTTACACAGGTACATCTGATGATGCAATTTCGATGCAAATAGAAGAGGGAACCATCTAGAAAGTCTATCCTACAACCCTAGCGCAAAAAGCGAGCATATTAACTATATGCGTAATAATTCTAGACCTCAGACTAATCCCTATAGTAATACTTACAATGCAGTTTGGAGGAACCATCCCAACTTCTCTTGGGGTGGTCAAAGAAATCAGAGACCACAACCTCCTCCAGGATTTCAACCACCTTACCAGCCGGAAAAGAAGCCGAACCTTGAGGAGATGTTGACAAAGTTTATTTCGGTGTCAGAAACTAACTTCTAAAACACCGAAACAACACTTAAAAATCAGCAAGCATCGATCCAAAGGCTCGAGAATCAAATAGGCCAACTGGCTAAGATGATTTCAAAAAGACCATAACGTAGCTTGCCAAGTAATACTAAAACTAACCCAAGAGAACAAGTTCATGCAATTACAGTAAAAGATGAAGAAGGGTTAGTTGAACTTGAACCAAAACCGAGGCAAAAGATTGTGGTAAGTAAAGGTAAGGTTGAGGTGGACCTCAGTGAATAGAAATCGATAAGTAAAGAATATAATCCTTATGTGCCATATCCATATGTGACAAGGAAGGACCACACAAATGAACAATTCGATAAATTCCTTAAACTTTTAAAAAAATTACATATTAACCTACCATTTATTGAAGCTCTTTCGCAGATGCTAAATTCCATAAAATTTTTGAAGGAGCTTTTAGCAAACAAGCGGAAGTTATATGATTCATCGCACATGGAGCTAAATGTCCAGCTATCTTACAGAATAAACTACCCAATAAGTTGAACGATCTAGGGAGTTTTACTATTCCTTGTTTAATTGGTAATTTAAACATGAACAATATTTTGGCTAATTTAGGGGCAAGTATTAATGTCATGCCCTATAAAAGTTTTAAACAATTAGGTATTGGGAAACCCAAACAAACTAGGATGAGTATCCAATTGGCAGATAAAACTATTAGATTTCCTAGGGATATTGTTGAGGATGTACTTGTAAAGATTGATAAATTTATATTCCCAGTGGACTTTGTTGTTTTAGACATGGATGAGGATAATGACGTACCCTTAATTTTAAGTCGGCCCCTTTTAGCAACTGCTAGAACGATTATTGATGTTGGTACATATGAACTCATACTTCGTGTAGGTGATGACATGATTAAACTCTAAGCTCGTGATTCTGTTAGGATATCTAGTGATCGAGATGATATTACGAGTTCTGTTGATGTTAATAACCTAGTGGCTCAACATTCTTTGCAGGAAACACCTCGAAAAACTAATATAGAGCCACGGTACAGCTCAAGCGTCGAAAATAGAACGAGACATGAGGAACGAAGACTACAGATCGATGAACTAGATAAATGGCGGACACATGTTAGGGAGAAATTGAGAATGCACGATGAACCAAAGTGACGCCATGATAAGTACAAGGATGGAATGAACCACTTTAAAGTTGGAGACCAGGTATTGTTAGATGAACCCGACCCTCGATTAACCACTTCAGAGCTTAACGTAAACGGAACGACTCCTTTCACAATACTTAGTGTCTTCCTATAGGTACAGTCGAGGTAATTCCTTCTCATTTTGGTACTTTTAAAGTAAATATTACTCGACTTAAACCTTATTTGAATGAAAGAATTGATAGCGAGAAAGAAAAGCCTCGAATCCACGAACCACCGTGATTGTGCGAATACAAGGTAAGTCGAGCTTAGACTTTAAATAAGTGCTTCTTAAGAGGCAACCCGGGTATTAACACTGCTAATTTTCTCATTTTTATTTCATAATTTTTCTTTAAAAAATTAACTAAACATTAAAATGCAGATTTTTAACCCACATGGCCTAGACACACGGGCGTGTCCTAGGCCGTGTGACTTAACATGAGTGAGATAATGAGTTACACGGTCGTGCGACATGGCCGTGTGACCCACACGGCTTGGCCACACAGGCCTGTTCGTGGCCGTGTGGATCTTTAGACTTAGTTTTTATTTTTAAAAGAGATTGACAAAGAGTTACACGGCCAAGCAACACGGCTGTGTGACCAACACGGCCATGACACACGAGCGTGGCCTCGACCGTGTGAGCCTAGAAGCTTAAATCCCCAAAAATCGACAGAGACACAGGTTAAAATAGTTCATACGGGCGCGCCTTAGACTGTGTGAAAACCGGAGCTTAATTTTTCAAATTTAAAACAAGTCAGAGAGTTACACAGGTGAGGCACACGGCCATGTGTGCATTGACACAGGCGTGTGGGAGGCCGTATAGGCGTGGGAGAAACGAACGAGAGTGCACATGGCCATGCGACACGGTCGTGTTAAACACACGGCCTAGAAACACAAGCGTGTCCTAGGTCGTGTGAAGATTAGGCTGAAATTTTAAATCACACACGGTCCTCTGCACAACTGTGTCATGTTTAAAACCCTAGCCCTAATTTTATTTACTTTTTACTTTTGCCTTCTTCTTCAATCTCACAAAAACCCTAGCCGCCGTTCCTATTCCTTTCCCTCATTCCAGCCATCGTCACCCAATTCTTTTGCCATTTGCGCCACCCTCTACCTTCCTCCGCCTTCCTCCCATTCTTCTCCCACACCTAACCCCCTCGCACCCTCTTAAGCTCTCCTCTTCCCTTTCTCCTTCCTCTATGCGCACGCCCCTCACCTTTGCGTCCTAGCCAATCGTAAAACCACCACCCCATTGACCCCCTTTTTCTTTTTCATTTCAGGTCACACTATTTCAACATCATCCCTTCTTCTTCCTCGCTCCCTACATCCTCGCGCGCACCTAGCCACACCAGCTCCAATCTTAAACCCCCTCCCTTCTCCCTAGACCGAGCGCATCTATCGAGGTCAGCCACCCTTATCTACGATTCCTAGGGAATCTCCAGGAGGATCTATTTCATTTATTTTGACAGTGACCACTCGGTTTAGGCTACTATATTGATTGGACTGCACTGGAGCAAGTCCGCCTAGCTGACGAGATTCGCGCCTTCATTACTACAGCTCCGTGGGACAGATTCTTTGCCATCATCGAGCCCAGCTACATGGAGCTGACATTAAAGTTCTATTCGACGTTTATGGTTCAGCAAGTTATGATGGTTCACGACGAGCCTGGTACCATCAGTTTTTGACTTGGTGGGTTGATACGCCACATGAGCGTTCCTAAGTTCAGCGCGGCTATGGGGCTTTACACTAAAGAATTTATGAGCGCCAAGAACTTTCTTAGACTCCATCGGCACATCCACTATTCACCATCACGATGTTGGATCGAGCTTACAGCGAGTCAGATACTTTATGATGCGAGTCGCTTGAAGGTGACGTCTCTCTCTCCAGCCCTATGGTACCTTCACGCCCTGCTAGCTCATACTTTGACAAGACGGAGAGAGAGGACAGGAGTTGTTAGTACCTATGATGCCTACTTTCTATAGAGCATGGCTACCGGGCATGTTTTTGATTTGGTATACTTCACTGCTCTCGCCTTTCGCCATCAGACCGAATGCCACAAGAAGGGTCCCATCTGTCTCAGCCCTTACGTGACTCGCCTCGCTCGACACTTCGGTTTACTTGACAAACTAAAGTAGTCCTCGGTACTTACCCTCGTCAGCCAGATGTCCCTTTAAGGCATCTCAAGCATGACCCACATGAGGATAATCAAGCGGCAACGTGGAGTGTACCCCCCTCCGTGCAGACTTTCTAGTTCGATGTTCAACATGCCCCAAAGCACTTCACTGATGATGTTCCTCCCTACCACGAGGATCCACCTCCACCACCACCATCATCTTCGAATCACCGCCCTACTCATTTTGTTGTGACCTTCGCAGATCTCTCTGAGCGATTTACTCATTTTGAGCAACAGTATTTTCAAAGATTCGACAGCATAGATGCAACTCTGCAGTAGATTTGTCAACATCTCCATATTGCTCCTCCAGCGCCATCAGCTAGCAACATTGATCAGTCTGATGATGAAAACTTTTGAGTCAATTCCTTTTATTTTCATTTTTAGTTTTTATTTTATTTTTCTGTTTATTTGTATTTTCCTAATACTTCTTTACTGATCTTCTATTTTGAACTCTTTATTATTTCTTATGATTGTTCTAATCGGGTTAGTAACCCTTTAATCCTCTTCAACCTTGTGTTTATTTTCTTATCAGTTGCTCAGAACTTTGTACTACACCTACACTTATCTATAATTCCGCTTTTCACTATTTTGGGCATTTCATCCAATAATCAGGGCAATTTCAATTCTCTCACTCTCTTATGATACTTCTGTTTCTATTGTGATTATCTATTTTTGTACATTCAGGACAATGTTGATCTTACGTGTGGGGAGGTTATTTATATGATTATTTGAAAATCCCTGAATTATGCCTTGTGTTTAAGTAATTTTCTCATATTACTATTAGAATGAATTCTTATTGATTTGTGATTATCATTGATGTGTTTTAGATTAAATTCATAGGTAATTGTGCATTGATTATTTAAACTTTAAGACACTAGAGAATCGAGCATGATGAGTTTGTTTTTTTAGAATAAAAAATTTTTAGGTTGTTTCCCTCAATTAAGGTATTACCTTGAAGTTTGAAATTTGCAAGCTTGACATCAAAAGCCATAAATTTTGTGAGATTTTGAGCCTTTAGATCATATATTTTTCTTGCTCACTTTATCATTGGTTATGAGTGTGACAATATTGATTTGTTATTCTAGAACTTGCTTCGATTATACATGTCGAGACCACACCTTTGATTTGATATACTGAGATGATAAAGGCACCTAGGTCTTAACCCACTTATCCAATAAGCCTACCTTAATAATTAACCCTTAGTGAACTCCTTTAAGCCTAACAAACCATTTCTTGATTCACCCATTAATATTAATCCATAACTCATTTTTTTGATTCGTTGTTCCCATTTTATTGACTCCCTTTTTATCGAGATTTGATTTGGTTATTTGCTTAGCTATTTTCTTTTATTTCAGTTGTTATATTTTCTCTTATTATCTATTGTTCTAAAAAAAAGTGAAAAAAAGTTATGTTGATTATTACTAGTTCTATGTTTTTGAGCTTAAGTAGTTAATTTCATATTCTGAGAAGAAGCTCGTGTCATTCTTTAATAATTTCGATTGATGTAATTATTTAGTATTAGCTTATTTTTCTAGTTAGGTAATTTATCAATTTGATCTCGATTCTAACCTTCTTTTTCAGCCTTTATCTACTCCTTTAACCCAATCTCCATTACAACCTTTTAAAGACCTTTTGGTTTGTATATCATCTCATTTATAGTGGTGGAGATTTGATTTTCATGCAAGCTTATGGTAATAATTTTCATGTTTGACTTTTGAGTGCTTAATTTTTGAACCTTAAACACTTTGAGTGATTTGAGTGAATCTTTAGTGAGGAGGTCAAATCTTGTTGGTTTTGAATTAAAGGTAACTATTTAAATAAAAGGGAATATCTATGTTTTCATGCTTTAAAAATACTAGACTTGGACTGCTTGTGCATTTAGTGCTCTTTTAGTTGAATTATCAATGTGTGATTATTTGTGAATTATCATAAAACATTATTGTTGAAGATTATCAATTCAGAAAGTTTAATTTTAATTGTGAGTTGAGGATTTTGCTTTAGGACAAGAAAACGCTTAAGTGTGGGGATATTTGATAGACCATAAAAGTAACACATTTTAATCCCATGCTTAACATGTTTTTGGATGATTTATCATATAATTTATTGAATTTGAAGCTCCTAATCCTTTAATTTCATGTTTATATACTTAGGTGAGTACAAGGGAGCAAAATAAGCTGAAAACGGGCCAAAACTGGACAAAATGGGTTGTCTTAAGGATCCACACGACCAAGCTAATCCCACACAGGCTAAGCATACACCCGTGTGAACCATATGGGCTGGCCACACGCCCATGTGCTAGCCCGTGTCGATATCGCTCTCTGTTTTCAAAACACACGAAAAAAGCCAATTTTTTGGGATTTCTGAGCATTCTAAAGTTTATAAATACACACTAGAAGAGAACCTAAAGGGGAGACATAGAGTAAAACGCAAAAAAGACTCGAAGAACTCTAACAGATTCAACTCAGAAGTAGGATCTCCTTCAAGACTAAAGGTCTCCATTCAATTTCTCTCGAAGTTTTTGGGTTTCTTTATGTTTTGTTTTTTTCCTATTTTTGAAATGTTTTCCTCAGACAGTATGAACTAAATTCCTTATACACCTAGGGAGGATGAAACTTAAAACGGATCTTATTATTTGATTTGTTCTAAATTACATGATAAATATTTGTTCTTGATCTTAATTATGTGTTCTATTTTTAATGTTTTCAGGATAATAATTCATGATTGATGTGCTTATTCAGTGGAGCAAAAGTCCCTGTTTAAGAGTAGATCTCTTATAATTGAATGGAGTTACATGCAACCCTAGAAATAGGGCGACATAAATCTACCGGATTAGAGTCAAATCTAATAGGGAAATCCATAGGTCGAGTTAATGCGACGATAGGGGTTTTAATTAGAAAGAGATTTCAATTAATCAACCTAGAGTCAGTTATTTTTACTCTTGAAAGAGATATTAATATAATTTAGGGATTTCTACGGATCAAGTCGAATGAATACATCGTTTAATTCAAATTTAAAATAATAAGTGAAGTCTAGGTGGATTCTTTCCTGGGTATTGTCTCTCTCATAAGTTTTCTTTGATTATTTTCCCAAATCACTCTCTGTCATTTAGTAATTAGTTTAGTTAAAATTAGAATTTAAAGTAAGCCCTTTAATTTATAGACTAGATAATAAAAAGATAGTAATTACTAGTACTTTTAGTCCTCATGGGTACGATATTCCCGACTCACCGTATCTATACTACCATTTGATAGGTGCACTTGCCTTTGTCATATTTTAGTTAGTTCGTGACGTCATCAGATGTCGCACGTCGTTCGAACATTGTTATGATGAAGTCCACTATGCGATGTTAGACTTTTTTCATTGCGACAAAGCTAGACAGTATATTATGTCATGATGTTCTCATCCCCTAACATCATGATGTCAACTCGATGTTTTGAAATTGTTACAAATTAGTCTTTTTCAGTCTCGGGTTAACTTTAGAGCTTTTGTAAGCTTGTATAGGACTTGAAAACTGTCATATATTGTATTGTATGCAGGATTGAGTTGAAAATTGATCATTTAATAGTATGAATTGACTTTGATTGAACGTAATTGCTCCAGCAACGAATGTGACTCGTTGTAACTCAAACTCGACGATTGGGTTGAGTAACGCGAGGTTGCAGTTTAATTAAGGACACTTTTGTATCTTTTATATTATGTGATTTTTCTCTTATAAATAGACGATATTAGATTATTACTTGGAAGGATAGTCGCTCTTAGTATTATTTTGCTTTTTTGTTTTCTTTATTTTATGGATTGCTAAACTCCTTTTCTAGTAAAAAGAATTTGAAGTTTGATTCAAATAGTTTGCGAGATTTAACTACTCTTAATCTTTTCTTTATTTCTTAGGATTTACTGTCTTTTGATTTATTCGTAAATATCCAGGTTTGTTAAATATTGGTATTGCATTCAGTTGCTTAGAATGTTTTCTTGTCAATTAGAATTGTTAAATCCGTAATTTCTTAATTGATTCTAATACTTGTGAAGAACAACATATTTGGATATAAAGTAGATATGCATTCTACGTTTTGTTGGTATGTAATCTTACTTAAATAAACCTCATTAGTGTGTGTATTGGTTAGAATTAGCTCTCTCTTATTCTTAATGTTATCGGGAAGCTAAACCTTAGATGCAAAGTTATAGAGTTGTTTATTAGCAAGGGAATTAATTTCGACAGTCTTCCTTTTAGTTATCGACGAAGTAAAGAGAGATTGGTTGTTAGGCACGACGTCAGTAACTAAAAGTAATTTATTAAAAAACACTAAAAATTATCTTTGCAACAATGATCAAACTCATGAATCAAGTAAAATTTTTACTACTTGCTAGAGCTTCATCTCATTGAAGTTTCTTTCCGTTTTAATTATTGCTTTCTTTGTTAAGTTTTAAATTCAAATTTAATTTTAGTTTTAAATTTTAAAATCTCTTTTATTTTTACTTTATTTGATTTCAGTAAAGAAATAAGATTATCACTGATACCAACTTAGTCATTGTTATTTGCTAAATTTATATTTTTAAGTAGTAATTTATATTTGTTATTCTCGAACAATCATACAACTAACATGTGAGAGTCAGGTAAAAATCAATTTCAATGGCTATTTTTGGAGGGACCTTATTGTGGCGAGAGGTGCTAGTGTTGTTCTTCACAGTAGCAATGGAGATGTCCTTGGTGCGGTGGCATGTTCGCTCCTTCATACCTTGAATTGATTCCTAAGGGGTCTATTTGGCAAGTGGCAACCCAACTAGGCTACGCAGCCAAAAAAAAGTTGGGATAAAATAGAAAAAATTTAAGATCTAAAAAATAATAATAATAAAGTCATTAAAAACGTTATTTGTTCGGGTAGTAATGCAAGTCATTATTCCATGTAGGTTCCAAATCAATTGGTTTGGTCTAATGTGAAACCTAAATTATAGTAAAAGAAATTGTTGCAAGTTACTTGAATAAGGGTACTCTTTTTATTATTTTAATATCCCACATGGATTAGTCGAAGGGTTATAAAGGGCTAAAAATATTTTTAAATTTTTAGAGTTAAGATTAAATTGATAGATTTTGTAATTATTGAGGGCCAAATTTATTTTTAGAATTAAAACTAAAATGAAAAATTTTGTAAATATTGAACGCCAAATTTGTTGAATTTTTAAAATTTAGGATCAAATAAAAAAATGCGTAAACATTAGAGGGTTAATTTTGATTCTAGACCATAAAAAAGCTCACATCATCATAAAGTGACAAAAATATTTAATTTCGAAAAGTTTAGTGACTAAATAAAAAATAATAATAGTTGGATGACCCAAATAGAACGAAAGGCATAGTTGGGTGACCATTTTTATAGTTTACCCATAAAAAATAATTTTCAGCATGTATTTAATGTTCCACATCACCATTTAACAGATAAAATTTAACGAACAGACTAAATTGCATGCTTTGAAATGTCTAAGAGCTAATTTACCCATTTTTCAATAAAAAGATCAAAATGCAATCCGTTTCTAAGTATAAGGGCTTTCCTGATACTTTTAACTACCTTTTATATATATTTAAGATATATGGAAATATGCAAAATATGTCTATACATATATTTAATATATTAACTTGTATATATAAATATGTAGGATACTAAGTTAAAGTCATTGATTTTAATCTAAAGCCAAAAGTTAATATATATTATAAAAATTAGTTGTTTTAAACCAATTGTTCCCAAAACAATTTTTTTCCCAAAATTATTAAATATAAGAATTGGTGAGGTGAGTCGATTGAGTTTTAATTTGATTGATATCGATATTAGTGTTAGTATAGGAGGACGTGAATTCAAGTGCGTTAAAATGCATTATTTTTCTATTTAAGAATTGGGGAAGGACTATAGATAATACTTGAATAAAAATACATTCTAATAGTTTTATTTTTTTGAAATTAACATCTCTAATACCTTTAAATTAGAGATAAGGGACGTTTTTTTTATTGTCCTTTTTATCTCTTCCCTAAATCTATTTAGTTTTGTAGTGTAGATGATATCCTAATAGAGGCAGACTTGCTAACAATGATCTCCAACTTCTAATCCGATCGATCACTGCTTGCATGCATTATATAGGAGACCGGGAGGTTATTCCGTTCATTTCCTTCACATCCGGCGAGAGCAAAACCATGCTGTAGAATGGGGTTTTTCTATAAAAATAACTTGAAATTTACAATTAATTATAAAAATATCTATTTTTTATTATGTACGTAAATGACTTGAAATGAATATTGAAAGTGGGCGGAGCAAAAGAGATTGGCGTGACCCACTTGCCATGTCAGCCAATCATTCGCTGCTAGAATTAAAAAAAATCAATTTTTTTGGTGGCGCCAATCTATTTAGCGTCACCCATATAAATACCACCTTCAACACTAGTATTTTTGTGGGGCAGAAAATAAATTTTGGATGGAGCCAATTTATTTGGCGTGACCAATGGTAGAATAGTGGTGGAGCTAAATAAATTGACATCACCACTTTAATGTGTAGGACTTTCTTTAAAATGACTTTATTTTAAAACTCAAATTATTATTTTATTAGTGGTAGAGTCAAATAGAATGATGTGACCATCATGCTGCCATTAGTTTTTTTTATTTCTTAAATTATTTTTTAATAGAAAAAATAAATTTTTTATTTTGGTAAAGCCATTCTCTTTGGCGTGACCCCTATTTTTACTTCAAATTGTCACCCATGTGAAATTAAGGAATTAAATCTACACTCCCGAAAAGGAACATTAAATTTGTTGGTGTCGGAGCTCAACTTGAATATCGTTAAAGAAACATAAAAATCAGTCTTAATCTCCCTCCCTTTCATCATCTAACATAATAAAACCTTAGACCGAACTGAAATTAAGGTTATATATAGTCATTTGGTTATGCTAAAGGGAATGACTCCACAAAAATAAAAAATAAAAAATTATTATTTTTATTAAAAAACAATTTTAAAAAAACTCAAAAAAATAATAGTAGCATGATAGTCACTTTCCACCACTAATAAAATAATAATTTGAGTTATAAAAAAAATAAAAATCACTTCAAAAAAAGCTTGACACATTAAAGTGGTAATGCTAATCTATTTGGCTCCATTACTATTCTACCATTGGTCACGCCAAATAGATTGGCTCTTCTCAAAATTTACTTTCTGCCTCACGAAAATACTTGTATGTCAAATAAATTTAGCCCACTTAAAAAATTAATTTAATTCTAGCAACTAATAATTGGTTTGCTAATCTCTTTGACTCTACTCATTTTCATTATTTATAAAAAAATTTCTTTTATAATTGATAAAAATTTCGGATTATTTTCATAAAAGAGCCATATACAAGGGCGCTGTCTCAGTTGTGAACATTGATGGGTTTGAAAATTTTCAACACCGCTTCTTTCTCCCTCAACCATCTAAACCAAGCAAATCGTAGAAAAAGAAAGTTTGAGGAATTGAATACATTTACTAGCTATTTTTGGTTTTATCGGTTACTAGCGATAGTGCGATGTACTTAATCATTGATTTTTGTCACTCAATTTATTGTTGGTTTGAAATCTCAATCATATTCCTTTTTTTTATTACCAACAATTTAAATAATATTATTTTTCATTAATTATATAAAATAAAAATATATTATTTAGTAAATTAAAAAATATATGTAAAATTTTTATTTATGAATTAAATTATATTTAAAAATATTTTTACACACCATAATAATTTCCTATTTCGTATTGTCATAACAAAATGGGTCGAATTATATAATTTTATATGTATTTATGACAATTCTTTTGCAACACTTGTCACATCATACTGGCAGACAAAATGATTTCTTCTATAAATATCATTACAAGTAATGAGAAGGAGATCCTTTGGCCTCTTTCGCAACTTTTGAGTAGTTATCTCTCTCAATCTTATTCTCAAACTCTTTGTGTGTCCTCTTTTTTTTTTCTCTTTGACTCTCCAAGGTAAATTGGCCTCCTCAACACCACCCTATTCTCGTCTTTGTTGTACATTGTATTAACAATCTCTAATTTTTATTTAAGATCAATTTAAATAATCTTATTTTACATTAATTAATAAAATAAAAAATACATTATTTAATAAATTAAAAAATATATTTATGATTTAAATTATATTTAATAGTATGGATTATAAATTCTTTCTATTTGCTCTATCATAAGCTTTACTTTGGATTCATTTTTTTTTTATATTATAGAATGTAGAGTTTGTATTTGATATTCATTATCTAGTTAATTCCCGTACCCTGATTTTATGAAGAATTTAATATATTTTCTCCCACGTGATGCAACTCCTACGATAGGAATCAATGTATATAGAATTCCTTAATTGATGGAAAATCTCAACTTCTTTTGTAGTTTTCTTAAAGCCAAAACTTTAATTGTCCACAGAAAGCAAGACAGAACATATGTATACTCTTTATACCCAACATTGAACAATGAAACATGCAAGTTGGTAATGATGTTTTGGTATATTGTAATTGCATTTTCTTGCAAGTGAACATGCTCATCTAATTAACTACCAATTAAATGCCATTATTCAACATATTCATCCAATATTACAACCAAAGGTAGCAGAAAACCTCAATCCTATTACAAAGGGCTATATATATATAGCTTAAGATTCCTTATACATAAAACATAATTGTGAAGGTTTTGTTTAGTGGGGTCTTCTTCTTTATTCTTATCCTTAGATTTACAGATCACCAATAATATCGAAAACTTTCAAACTACAGCTTGATATCTTCGCTTTTTATCATGTGTGAACGTGAGACAGTGATCATATCATTAAAAAGTAGGACAAGCTTAGACCACATGGATGGGATTCAAGCCTTGCATTAAATGGGGCCACCAAACCTAGGCAGTAAGCTGCAACTCTTGGACCATTCACATTATAAGCCATACACGAATAGCTAATAAATTTTATACTTTAAGATTATTTTCTTCCAATTAAGTTCAAGTATCATTACCTCTACGCACCTTTCAATTTTTATTTTGTTAATTTTTCAAAAAAAACATTAAATCTCAATTAAGTTTGAAATTGACCAATTTGAATATTTTAATGGGATAAAGCTTCTTTTTACATAAAATTTTAACATAAAGTCTTATTTAAGAAGTATTGAATTTCCTACCACTGAGATGATGATAGTAATTTACTTTTCATAGTGTAGATAATTGCTAATGCAATGAATAATGAACTGGTTATTAAATAAATAAATAAATAAAACTGTATTTTTTTTTCAACATTGTCTACTCTGAAATAGTATTGCTTTGAGAACTTTTAAGATTCCTCCTGACAATTATATCCTTAAAAAAAGCATTATAAAACAACATACTAAATTATTTATTATATTAGTTAAATGCACTCAATTCCTAGAACAACGAAATCAAAAGAGTCCACACTCAAAATTCCTATAGGAAAGTTTCTAATAATAATCACAAGAAGTAGTTAGTTGTAAATCATTGGACTACCTGCTTTACCAAACCTACCCCTTTCATATCTAATATCTAAGCTGGTGGCATATATTGATTTCATTGCAACTTGCATTTGTAAAATAGATGATGCCTCTACTATATATGGCTGAGGGTTCATACTAACTTCTTTCCCTCCTTTTAATGGAATAAAAGGCTTACGATAAGTTGTAATAAGTGCAAAGCTATTGAGAACAGTTCTACTATTCTTTTTAAGTATTTTAGTTTGCTCTATAGTTTCAATGTCATATAAGTTAAAAAGAGGTTAATGTTTATGATATTACTCATTAACAAAGTTTGTTATGCCTCATTCGGGTTAGACATGTGATACTTTCAGAAGGCACTAGGTGGATGTTTGAAGATTGTTCTTCATCTCATGTTCGTTGAGCTGTTTTCAACTATTTAAGCTCACTGACTAAGCACTCGTCATGAGACCACCTATTAATAAAGAGAACATCCTCTTTCATTAAGCTTCCCACTTATCATGATTTGGTCACTCTCTTTTCAATATGAACATTTCTTCAAATATAAATACTCTCTTTAGAGACCATTAAAGCCTATCTAAGTATAATAATTTTGTACTCCTCAAAAGGAATAACAAAATAAGTAATGCCACACACCTCCCTCATATACTCCATGATGGTAACTAACTTATCACATCACTAGATAAGAAAGTTTTGTTATAAATACTCCAAGACAGAAGGAAAAATAGATCTTCTTCCTCTTTAGCAATCTTGACCGCCTATTCACTACACTCCTTTTCATGCCTTCACAACATCCTTCCTTCTCCTCTTATTTCTTTTCAATTTTCCGTTTGTTTAAGTGAATTGACTCCTTTGTACCATCAACATCTCCTCTTTTGTCTCCATCAATCAAAATAAAAGAATATAAGCAAGCATGCCTTTTTCTTTTATTTGAATATTATGTTATGTATCCTCTGTGGATAGGTATTTCTAAGCATAAGAAAGTTCTATGAAACTCTAAAAATTTATCATCCCTTTTCAAAATTAGGATTTCTTTGAGACATGGAGTACACTGACTACAATAAAAGCAAAATTCAAAGAATGATGAAAGGGGAACAGCTCTTTTTTCATTGGTTTTCAATTTTCAAACACAGCTAGAAGAAAAGTAGTTGTTGGTAATTGGGATTGCAAGTACTTTGGAACTGGATGTTGTCTGCTTGATTTTCCTTTGTTTTTTTTATTTGAATTTTGAGTTTTGGGGGTCTTCCAGTTTCTGTCACGAAGGCAAAGACATTTTTCACTTTTACCACTAAGCAAACATACATAGATTAGAAAATCTGACACCCCATCACGTGATGTTGCTTATACTCTCTCTCTTTCTCTACGTACATGTATAGCTCTGTATCTTTCTCTCTCTTTTTCATGCGCCTTTCCTTGAGCCACGCCGTTTTGCTCCCCCCGCTGTTTGCATTGGTTTTCTTTCACTCTCTTCTACGATTCTTGCTCCTGCAGATCTGCCACCCACTGCAGGGGAAGCTCTCTTTTGCTCTTCATCCCATTATTAATACCTTCCAAGTAGGGTCTTTAATTTATGTTTATGTGGTAAATTTTATTACATCTCTTTTTATTTTCTGGGCTGGTGGTATATTGGCCTCTGTATTTTGTTTTGGACATTGTGGTTTTTCCCTTTTTCCAAAAAATAAAAATAAAAATAACAAGCCTTATTACGTTGTTTTAGGTACAAATAGTTCACCATTGTTCTTGTCTGACCTTAAAATTTATTCTTTTGTTAATTTATGATTCGTTCTTTCATCCGTTCTTTCTTTTCTTCTCCTTTTTAGGAAAAGGGGTGCATTAAATTTGCTATCTTTGTATGGTGGAAGTTTTGGTTCATTATTTGGAGAACAAAGATAAGATAGTTTTAGGTTTGTTCACTGTTCTTCTAATCTAAACTTGTCCTTTGCGCATGCACAGAAATGGGGATCATCTCTAGGAAAATCTTCCCAGCTTGTGAAAGCATGTGTGTGTGCTGTCCTGCTTTGAGGTCAAGATCTCGACAACCTGTTAAGCGTTACAAGAAATTATTGTCTGAAATATTCCCCAAGTCTCCTGTGAGTATCCACTCTTTTCTTTTTCTTCTTTTTGGATTATACATTTTGGTAATGGTGGTCTTGGTGAAACTACAGAGGAAGTCTTTGTACATATTTGGGTTTTTGGTGATGGCTATTTAAGTTAGCTTGATTCTGAGTACTTTAATTTTTAATGTGGGCGTATCAATAAGGAATATTTGATCCTGCAATATGCCAATAATGTCTGCTAGAGTTTTTCTTTTTGAATCGGCGCTAGGTTGTTGCTGTGATTGTGGCTATTCAGTTGGTTACTCGGACTCACATGTGAGTGTCGGATACAAGTATGTGTCCTGTAAGGATATGTTCAATTTTGACATAAGTTTTTCATGTATTTGGAGATTCATATCCTACACTCATATTCATGCAAAATGAAGAGTTGAGCTACATAGCTGCCTAGAGTTCTCGGCTTTGACTCTAATGCCATTTGAGTACTGTAATTTCACATTAATAGAATAAAAATACACTCCTCTATAGTTGGTTCCTTTATGTTGTTTTATACTTTAAGAGAAAAAAAGTTATCCTTTGGTTGGATCTTGGAAGAAACTGGAGATTAAGCAAAATTGTTAGATGCGGTTAATTATTCAGTTGGTGCATTTCTGAAGAGTCATTGTTCATTTTGCATTGCATCCACTTTTTGATAAGCTAGGATTCTAAACTTAATGCCTTGCAATGCATTGTAGGGTGCTCCTCCAAATGAAAGGAAAATTACGAAGTTATGTGAATATGCTGCGAGAAATCCTTTCCGAATTCCAAAGGTAGAAATTACTATCTTTCTTATTTGTTTGCCGGTAATAGGTAAACAGACTCAGATATTGTGGATTTTTCTGCTTTTAATAGATTGCCAAGTACCTTGAAGAAAGATGCTACAAAGAGCTGCGCTATAAGCACGTCAAATTCATCAATATTGTTACAGAGGCTTACAACAAGTTGCTTTGCATGTGCAAGGAACAGATGTAAGTAACTTACTGTTTTTTATGTTATGCTCATTATGTTTTCATGTGTTATGTGGGGGGTTATTAACAATAATGCCTTTTCTTGTATAATAAATCTTTCTTTTTCACCTTGTAGGGCATATTTTGCTGTTAACTTGCTGAATGTTGTTAGCGAACTGCTCGATAACTCTAAGCAAGAGGCTACACAGATCCTTGGATGCCAAACTTTGACAAAATTTATCTATAGTCAGGTCATCGGTTACTTTCCTCTGGAAACAAAAAATATAAATATGTTTGCATCTTCATGAATATGTAAACTTTTGAGATCTATTTTAATGATTATGCCTTACATCTTGATGGATGTAGAAAACATTCTTAAGGATGCTATAAAGTGTGGCAATGTGAATGACATGAGAGACTTTCTCATGCCACTGATGTCAGAATATTAATAATTCTATCAGGCTATAGGTATCTTATTTTTATGAAAAGATTAACTAGACTCTACTGAGATAGGATACAAATAAAGCATATACTTTCTTGTGTTTGCATAGATGAGAATCTTGCACATTACTACATGTAAAAGTAAAGGATGGCGTATAACCATTTCTGCTACTGATGTGAAATCGATGTACTGCTCAAAGTATTCTTTTCAAAGGGATGTGTTTGCTCATAGATAAGATGAAATTTGCTTATGATATGGAGTGGATACCATATATTGTAATCTGATTTTTCATTTTCTAATCAAATATAATTTTTCTTATATCTTTATTTTTGGACTCATACTTTGATCTACTGTATAAAACAGGCAGATGGAACCTACACGCATAACATTGAAAAATTTGTTCATAAAGTGTGTAAATTGGCACATGAGGATGGGGAAGAACATCTAAGGAGTTGCTTAAGGGCATAAAGCTTGCAGTGCCTTTCTGCCATGGTAATTTAAAAAGTTTATTTTCTTCTCCACATCAAATTTTCAAAGATAATATCATAAACTTCAAGCTTTTTCCATCATTGTTGAATCACTTGGAGTATGCTTTCTTGTTGACTTTTATTTTATCAAATTCTTTTTTTTTTCTGGATGGAATGTAGTTTACCTATTAGGTCTGTTTTTTTTTTCCTTGGTAGGTCTGGTTCATGGCACAATATCCATATATTTTTTCTGCTCTTGATGAGGTTAGTTGGTTTTGTAGTTATTTTCTTGTAATTCCTTCATCCCCCTCTTTTTCTTCTCTCATTCTGTAGCATTTCATTACTGGTTGCCAGGGGTTAACCGTCTCTCATTCTGTAGCATTTTTATAACTTCTGGTGTATCTGATTTCCAGATTGTACATGCTACTTTAGATAACTATGAGCTAGACACACATGCTGAAGATGATGATGACAGAGGAGAGCCCCATCGTAACTGGGTGGATGAAGTGGTTCGATGTGAGGGTAGAGGTGCAACTGTTGCCTGTGATGCCAGCCCTAGCAACATGATTATCAGGCCTCAACCTGAGAAAAAGGATCCCTCTCTTCTGACAAGGTAGTCTTATTAATGCTGTATTCGAGAACTTTTGTATTATAAAACAAACTATTTTATGAAGCATTCAGATGATAGCATAGTTTCTACTTGTCTAGCTTGTCCCCTCAAAACTATTTCGTGAATATAGCTATATATTGTTTGGTTACAGGGAAGAGATTGAGACACCTAAAGTTTGGGCTCAAATTTGTATTCAAAGAATGGTTGAGCTGGCAAAGGAGAGTACAACATTGCGCCTAGTAGTGGATCCAATGTTTGTGTACTTCGACTCTAGACAGCATTGGGTTTCTCAACAGGGGTTGGCAATGGTGGTTTTGTCTGATATGTCCTACTGGGAGGCTTCAGGTAGATTTGTTACCATATTTATCTTATTGAAGCTACCAAATATGATCAGAATTGGAAACTTTTATGATTTTGCTTGCTGACTTTTGATTTCAGGGAACCGACAACTTGTTTTAGCTGCTGTTGTACGTCATCTAGACCACAAAAATGTCGCACATGATCCTCAACTAAAATCTTATATCATACAAGTTGCAGCTGCTTTAGCTAGGCAAATTAGATCTAGAAGGATGCTGGCTGAAATTGGTTTTGTCAGTGACCTATGCAGGCATTTAAGGAAAAGTTTCCAAGCCACGCTGGAATCAGTAGGAGAGCAGGACACTAACTTAAACATCTTGCTTCAAATTCCATTGAAGATTGCTTGTTGGAAATAGCAAAAGGGGTAACTTCAAATTTATTTTTTGATACATCCTGGTGCGTTTTAATTTAATACAAAGCTTTTAGTTTGCTTGACTTTTCATTGGCTTGTTTCTAGATTGATGATGTAAGATCCCTGTTCAATATGATGGCAATATCACTCGAGAAGTTGCCTTCTTCTGGATCTGTTGCTCGTGCAACGGTTGGATCAGTGATGGTCCTTGCTCATATGATTTCGTTAGCATTAGTCACCTCTCGCTCACAACAGGTAAGGTCCATCTTATGTGCTGTTGGTGCCCCTTTATTGTTGAGGTTCATGTATCCTTTGCCTCCTTGCTGTCCTTCTAGGTTTGCAAATTCTTGACACTCCTGTTATATGTATGGTTAATTGAAAATCTAGACTTTAAAGTGTATTAAAATTACTTTAGACAGTGATTGCAATTGTTCTTAGAGCTCATTGAGCCACTTGCTAAACATTCTCGCAGGTGTTTCCGGAAGCACTTCATGTCCAACTGATGAAAGCAATGTTACATCCCAATCTAGAGGTCCGTGCGGGGGCACACCAGATATTTTCAGCTCTTCTTATTCCAAGTTCTTTCCGACCTCGACATGAAGTTGCATCTCTTTGTTCTGGTAATGTCTACGAACCAAGAAGGTGGCGTTCCAACAATTTTTCTGCATTTGCATCCATATCAGTGCTGCTTGAAAAGCTTCGAAGAGAAAAGGATGGCATCAAAAGGGAAAAGAATGGTTTTAACATTCATGATGATTTAAAAGGAAAGGCCAATATGGAAGATGGCCGGAATCAAGGGCATGTCCATAGAAGTTCCCCTAATATCTACAATATAACCTCTATTATTGACAGAGCAGCCGGGCCAAACATGATTGAGGCAATAGTCATATTCTTCTTTTCAGATTAGGTTATTTGTATGATTATCTAGTTTGAGCTTTGGTCTTTGATAGCATAACACTTCTTGGCTATTAATTTTCTCATAGGAACCTTATATCATGAAGCTAACAGAGGATCAGATAATGCAGTTGTTGTCTGCCTTCTGGATACAGGCCACTCTTCCTGATAATTTGCCTTCAAACATAGAAGCTATATCTCACTCTTTTGTGTTGACACTAATTTCTTTACGCTTGAAGGTAAACTGAATGCTACATGCTATAAACCTTGAATAAATTTCAACTTTATTTTCTGACTTTATTTTTCAGTTGTTTCTAGTGACGATGCTAGGTTAGAGTTGAATGAGGAATCAATTAAATGGTTACTCGGAAGTTTGGTTTTAAACCATCATTACAGTTGATAGTAAAAAGTAGATCCAAGTGCACCTGTATATATGTATCAGGTTGAGTGACAGATGGTTTCTTTTAATATAATAAATAATAGGGCACTTGAGAATGCTTAGACAATCATGAAATGGTCTTCCTAAGGGCAACTTTTTACCAAGGAAAAGTCACATGATGAATGGATGCTAAATAAGCTAATACGTACGGATGTTTTTTTTTCTTTGTCTGACTGCTAACAGCTTCTTAAATGGTAATGTCACAGAATGTTAATGATAACCTTGTGGTCCGCTTCTTCCAGCTTCCCTTATCTTTAAAGAATACCTCCTTGGACCTTAGCAATGGTATGGGCTGTTAATACAGGTTTTCACTTTTTCAGTTATGATATTCAATTTTTAACAGTCTCCTTCTTTATTGTTTTTGTGGCTGTGGTGTCAGGGATGTTGACTCCAGTACTCCAAAGGTCAATTCTTATGCTATCAATGAGCATGCTCATGTTTGCGGCTAAGATATATCAAATTCCCAATCTAAACGATCTCATCAAGTCCATAGTTCCATTTGATGTAAGTTGCTTCATCCTTTACTTGTCTCATCATTGGAGCTTTTTGCCATTATGAAATGGGATAAAGTTGGCAGCTTTTGTGATTTCAAACCCGTATCAGTATACTACAAATCCCACTCATTTACCTCCATTCTTATTTATTTTCAGGCTGATCCTTATCTAGGCATCAGTGAAGACATTCAAGTCTTTGTGAGGCCTGAGGCAGATGTAAGAGGTTATGGATCTGTTACAGAGAGCCAACATGCTTCTTCTTTGCTTTTTGAGTTGCCGGATAAAATATATAAATACGAGAATGCCATGATGGATGTTTTGGTCCAGAATTTATCTGCCATTACTGAGGTAGGACATACTATTACCAAGTACCCTCTCTCTGTCTCTTTGAAGCTTTCTAACTCTATTCGTTTGTGCTTGTTAAGCTGGGGATGGATGATCTCAGAAAACAACTGCTTGAACCATTCACTCCTGATGATGCATTCACATTTGGTCCGCAATCTATATTTGATTTGGATCACCATCAAATGATTACCTATTCCAAAGAATCACTTTCCTTTGATGAGGTATGCCACTAAGATTAACATTTATTCTTACTAAATCAACAACTTATAATCTTTGAAGCTTCCTTGTACATTTTACATTTCGTGTATTTCTAAAAGTTTTGAATGTTGATATACTCAAGGATTAGCTTAAACTTGTGAAACACCATTGTATTTTGCATGCCCCTGTGCAATCAGCTACATTTTCCGTCAGCTAGCGTTTCTTTTTAAAATCCTAATTAGTAATCAGTTTTTCAAATCTACCTGGTCATTGCTTATGTGCCTGGATGTTCAAACAAACTCATTACTTGAGGAAGATGCAAGAAGTGAAGCATCTGTTCTTCACCATTCCCGCTTCAATCCCAAAGTGTCTGCATCCCCTGCCATCTCTCATGTAATTAGCATTGGACAGCTCATGGAATCGGTAACCTCTTGTAAACCTTTTCTACCAATCGAAAACCTCCATTTCTCTGTATTGTCATGCCTTAGATTTTCATATTCGCACAAAATTTTCACTCGTTTTTAGGCTCTTGAGGTGGCTGGTCAAGTTGCGGCAACATCTGTCTCAACATCGCCTCTCCCGTATGATACCATGGCTAGCCAATGTGAAGCATTTGGGACAGGTATGAGGAAGAAGCTCTCCAATTGGTTGGCCGATGAAAATCATCAAAATGGAGCAGCTGATAAATTGTTACCAACAGTTATGGCTGATAGACGCACGATGCTCAGCAAGGTAAATAATGAATCCCTTAAGATTTTTGTGACTACATTCTTTCTCTTTCTTTCTGATGAAGCTGCAAAGACTCGGTAGTATATGTATTGAAAGAACAGATTACTAGAACCTAATTATGATACGTATGTCTGAACTCGATCATGATCTACATTCTTTTCTGACTTGTTGATCTTTATGCAGATAAGCGGTGAAGGTGTTTTTAGTGGGGCTGTCTCATGGGTTGACCCATGTTTGGCTATGAGGTTGCCGCCTGCTAGTCCTTTTGACAACTTCCTTAAAGTAGCAAGGTATTAAAGAGGGCTCACATTAGCATCTTAGGTGTTCAAGTTGTAGGTAGTGAGCTGAAAGTGTGTTGTAGATTGAAATGAACTGATAATTTGAGACTTGAAGGCTTACATGCCCATCTAATCCTTCTAAGAAACTTTTTCTAAAAAAGAAGCCTTGTTCAAATTAATTCTCGTTTTGTTTATACTCATAATCCTAATTAAATGTTATTGCTTTCCCAAATGCATTTGGATTATTGAGTAAATTGTTTGGTTTGTAATTCTTTTCCTTTTCGGTCGAAAAAGTTAATTCATGAGATCAATACAAAAGGAGATCATGGAATCTCAAGGAGGACAAGAATAAAGCAGAAAATTAGGAAGGACGAATCAATCAACAAAATAGAAAAACAAAATTAAAAAATACATGAGCTCAAGATCTTGTAGGTTGCTTGCAATTGGTAGTCGAAGCTGCCTATCATTAAGAAAAAGAACATTCAAACATTCTTGCTTGATGCCAAACCTTGTACGGTCACTATTAAGTTCTTTCTGGTGCTTTGACGTAAGAACTGTTTTTCTTCACCTTGAGATAAACTGGAAGTGACATTAACATCAAAAGGCTCAAACAAAACGGACAACATCAAACATTTTCAGAGGCTCGGACTTCTCAGATAGCATTAAGGTGATTCAAGTTCGGTACCCATTGCAATGCACACATTTATTTTCATAGGAAAAATGTCCCATATGTGTATATACCATGGAATAACATATTACTTTTTAGGCCAACATGAATATTAGGCCTTATTTTTTTTATGAAGGTAACAACAATAATAAGAGAATTTCCCTTGTTTCATATTTGTTAAAGAGGGTTTTTTTTTTGAGAGTTAGAAGAATCAACCCGAAATTCCAGCAATTTAGGTGAGTATTAGCTTAGTTTTTATAAAATCTTTATGTTTTGGGTTATTTTTTTCATAAAACCCATGTATTTGGATGAACATTTTTTATAACTATTCAATTCCCTTGACTTTCCGGGGACATTATTGGCACCAAATGAAGTCTCTTCAAGACTTTCAAATGGTATGTATGGCAACAAATTTGGTTCAGTAGATTAGGAGAAAACAATTTTTCTAGTTATTCATGGACGTTTTTTAACATATTTGAGCAGCCAAGTTAAAGCCTCTGTAAATCCATATTGTGGTGTTCATTTTTGTCGAACTTTAGATGAATCTTGAATTATGAAATATATTCTTTCTATTGGTATAAGCTTCTAGTCCAGATGAGTTCAATGGAGAACCAAGCATCCTAAGGTGCCTACCTAAAACTACAAACCCTTGGAATGGATAAATACAAATCTTACTTACAATCAAAAAGCATAAAAATTCAAGTTTAAAACATGTCACAAAATGACTCGAATACATGTAAATCAATGCAGGTGAAAATCGAGCTCAAATGGCCCTAATATGAAGTTTTTTTTTGGGGGGGGGGTGGGGTCAAATTTGTCAAATGAGAAGTCAAGATTCAATGTGTGGGCCAAAGTATCAATATAGGGCATGATGTCTCGAGATTGGTAACCCAAGGAACCAAATTTTAGCTATTGACTTGTATGTCTTAAGACAATACAACCATGTCTCAACCAGAAACATATATTTCATACAATTTTGTCAACATGTGTAACACTCTATACCCAGCCCGATCGCCGAGCCCGAGTAACAAGACACTACTGTAACACCCTTAACCCGTATCCGTTGTTGGAACAGGATTTCGGAGCATTACCGAAACTTTTAGAACATTTTACAAATAATTTATGTAAATTACTATTCATTAATCGAGATTATTTAAAACGTCCCTTAATTGGACCCTTGAGGCCCAATATGAACATTAGAATTGAATCAGGACTTAATTGTGAACTCAAAGAATTTTTTGCGAAATTTACAAAAAATTTCCAAGTTACAGGGCTCACACACCCGTGTGGTCCAAGGGACGCGCTCATGTGACCCTAGGACACGCCCGTGCTATAGGCCGTGTTCGATCCCATGTAACTCTCTGACTTGTGCACATGGCCATGCCACATGCCCGTGTGCTAGGCCGTGTGGTTAATTAATTCAATTTGAAATTACGTTTATGTTTCACACGGCCAAGACACACGCCCGTGTTCTAGGCCGTGTAGCACACACGGCTGAGACACACGCCTGTGTCTCTACCGGTGTGCTCAATTCTGAGCATTCTATTTCTCAAAATTAAGGTGCAGGGGACACACGACCTAACCACAAGCCCATGTACTAGGCCGTGTGTCACACACGGTCTAGACACATGCCCGTGTGTCTGCCCTTGTGGACAAAATAAAGTCATTTCTAGCTTTCATTTCTCACCCAAAATCACACCAATGCCCTACACTTAAACTCACAACCAAATACCAACCATTTCAAGCATTCAAATTAAGCAAACTCTATCATTCTACAAGGCATATCATTATATGCATGTGTTTATAAACTTACTTTGGTTTAACTTAGGCATTAACATAATTTGATCACATATACTTAACATCACACATGTGTATATATCATAATAACCTACTTAATCATACCAAAATAAACCATTACTAGCCATTCCAATGGCTGCTAGGTTACAAAACATCATTTTCAAGCCACTATTGGCCAAGTTGTCCTATACATGTCATTATACTAAAATGATTCTACTATAAATACCCAAAATAGCTAGTAGATAGTGTGACGATGCTCTAATGATCTTCAATCTTCACGAGCTTCCGAGCACTGTAAAACAGGGGAAAATAAAGCGGAGTAAGCATTACATGCTTAGTAAGTTCATATAATGGAAATTAAACTTACCAATCTTGTTTATTAAATCTAAGCATACAATATCATGTTTTCCATCCATTTGGAATAATTGCCTAAACACATGCATTCAATCAAACATGTTAGTCACAAAATCTTCATATACATCAAGTAAGGATAGATGAGCTCATCTTGCAATATTCTTTCAAGACATTATAATTTCATCTCATAATACTCATACCATGTTAAGAGTTGTGTCCATTGAATCATTGAAATCCCGATGGATGTTCAAGTGGTACACTTGAGGTGTACGATTCAATAACCCGTTAATTCTTTTTCAAGAGTACCCATTAGGGCACTTAATCAAGGAACACACTCTCAAGCCACATGGCGTATAATAGGATTACCAGTTCAGGCTAAATCCTTTATATAACGTATGCTTAGAAGAGCTCAATTAGGATTACTAGTCTAGGCTAAATCCTAAATGTAACATATACTCGAGAGATATCGTATCAGGATTACCTGTCCGGGCTAAATGTTTCCTATAATTAGGTCAATAGGTTTAATCGTTCGAGCTAATTCCCGTTAGCAACAAATGTAGGACCTTATTCATTTCGGGAAAGCACATATGTTCATCGGAGTTCAATATTCAATCGGGACATAACCCTTTTTCACCATTTTCAATCATGTATTAGTTTCTCATATTGTAACATCTAGGTAAATCACATAAATGATAATCACATTTCATACAATCACAACATTTTATTTAACATAATTACTTGCTCGATTAAGATACATGAACTTACTTCAACACTTGTTCACGAACTTACTTAGACACTTATTCGCGTAAGTAATCTACTAATCTGAAACCTTTTCTTTTCCTTGATCTAACCTAGAATGTGAGTTGTCTGGATCTATATAAATAGATTTAATCATTAATTTCTCATATTTCATACTCATTTGGACTCAATTTACGTCCTAGGAAAAAAATACCATTTTGCCCCTAACTTTCCCTAGGCTCGGAAAATGAAACTTGTACAATTTACTCCCTATTCCAAGCCTAACCAAAATCCAATTACAAAATTTACAGTACATGTATTCATAAAAATTCAGAATTTCAGAATTTTACATTTTAGTCCCTATGTAATAGCCTGATTTTGGGCCTAGTCAGAACAGAGGTTTTGGAACCACTATTCTGGGGCCAGGAAAATTATTTCTAATTTTATTTTATATGTTATAGCATGGTTATATGAGTGCATGAGAATTTTGGTGAAATAATTTTAGCGATTCCATGCTTAATTGCGAAAAGGACTAAATCGCATAAAGGGCAAAAGTTTTGTTTTGCTAGCTGAATATGTTAAATAGCTAGAGAACCAAAATTTGGGGTGTTTAAAGTGAAAATATACCCTAAAAAAAGGTGCTTGGCCGGCCATAGAGAGAAAGAAAGTAGAAAAGTCAAAATTTGGTGTGATTGGTGACTTAATTTTGACTAGAAATAGAATAAAATAAAACAAAACAAAAGGTATCATCTTTTTATCTTTCTTCTTCCCCATCAAAAATGGCAGCAAACAAGGGGGTTTTAAGAGCTTAAGCTTTCAGCCACTTAGTTCTCCTGCAAGTACGTGATTTTGATGATTTTTCTTAATGATTTTTTACATTTTTGGGACCCTTGTAGCATGAGCTAGCTAATGGGAGGACTATTTTACAAAATGGTTGAAATTATAGGGTTTTTATATGAGAGCATTTATGTTGTTTGCTGAATTTTTATGGAAGAAAATGAGTCTTGGTTGTGTAATAAACAACTTTTTTGAAAGAAGTTTGCATGAAAACACCTAAAAAAGGCTATTTTGTAAAGTTGTAAAATAAGTTCTAAATGTGTGAAATAATGGAAATAATGAGTTGCTATAGTTATAAAAAGTATTCGGATAGGCTTGGTAAAGGAGAAAATTCGTTAAAAATTGATTTACGAGCCTAAGGGAAAAATCATAATTTTTGTAAAGTCTAAGGCAAAACGATCATTTTTCCAAATTGTGTATTATAGAATGTTTTAATTGATGTAATGATTAAATGAGTAAATTTCATCATGTTAGATCATAAAAATCGAGATTTGGGCTTAAATCGGAAAGTACAAGGTTATAGACTAAAATGGAGTAATTAGCCAAAATTGTATTCGAGGTAAGTCCGTGTGACTAAATAAGCATGTTATCCATATTATTGTTAATATACTTGAAATCTATTTTGTTATAATTGTATTGAATTATATGTTGATGGAGTTATGTACGAGAAAGTGATGCCAAAAGTTAATAACACTCATGTGATGATAGAATACATTATAAATTTGATGAAGTATGATATTCCATTGAAACGAGTAAGTTATACGTAAGCAATGCAAATATAATGTTACCATGTATTGTATGATTAGTATGGTCTAAATTGTTGACTTGCGTTGTGAATGTAAAATTTGGGAATTTACGTAGCAATAACTCCTGGTTGAACCTTAGGAATAGATTGTGATATTCGTGCCATGACATTGGGTGATATGTGTGCTAGTGTAAGACATGTCTGGGACATGCATCATCCACATTATGAGAGCCAGTGTAAGACATGTCTAGGACATGCATCGTCATTGAGACGAGAGCTAGTGTAAGACATGTCTGGGACATGCATCGGCCTCGAGATATACATGCTAGTGTAAGACCTGTCTGGGACATGGTGTCAGCTTGTTGTGTGTCAGTGTAGAACTTGTTTGGGACATGGCATCGACACCAATAGATGAGAGCCAATGTAAGACCTGTTTGGGACACGGCATCAGCCTCGATATATGAAAGTTAGTGTAAGACTTATCTAGGATATGGCATCAACTTTAATGTGCTAGCCAGTGTAAGACCATGTCTGGGACATGGCGTCGGCATCTTATCCCATGTTTGGGGCTATTGAATATCCTATAGTATTCCAAATTATTTAATGTGAGATTTATGGTATACATCGAAATGAAAGAACTTATGACCATGTTGTGAGTGGTACAGGTACTTACATGAAATTGATGAGATCATGTTGTATGATTAATAATGAATGAATATGAGTAAGTATATGAGCATGTTGAGTAAATCAGGTATGTATGCCAAACTCATGAGAAATGATTTCGGTTTATGACGTACATTTGGTGAGGATGTAAATAGGTAAGTCATGCCTATGAGAATGGTTTTGTGATGACCTTGTGATTATAGGTCCATACTTATGATGTATAAACATGTATTTTTACTAATGTGGTGAAAATGAATTAATAAGGGTGATAAACTTAGTATCATAAATTTACACTAAAACAGTTTTGGACAGCAACAGCAGTCCAACTTTGAAAATCCACAAAAAATTGTGTAAATTGAGTAGTCTAGTTTCACATATAAGAAACATTGTAAGCAAAGGAGTTTCATACTATGAAATATTTAAGTTGTTGTGAGATAGAGTTAGAATGATTTCGAAATCCCCTATTATGATTTGAGAAAATCATTGGAAATTGTACAAAAATATTTATGGGCTATAATTTATATGCTTAGAATTATTAATGAGTCTATTTTCAAGATAAATATACAGGAACATCATCCAAGTCCCATATTATGAGATAATTAATTTTTAGTGAAGAAGGGTCGGAACTGTTAAACAGCGAAAAAAAGGTAACTTTAAGGAATAAACTATACTTATTGGCTAGACCAAAAATTCTTAAAATTTTATGGTAAGAAGATATATGAGTATAATTTCAGGGAAAATTGTCGGATCTTAATTTGGAGTTCTTTAGCTGCAAATATAAATAATTTAGTGACCATGACTCGAGAAAATAGCTTGACTAGAACATAAGTAAAAATGCAAATAGGGTTGTATTGCCTTGATAAGCAAGTTGATAAATTGCTTATTATTTTCATATGGTCTTACTAAACTATAAAGCTTACCCTCTCCTTTCCATTTATTTAGTGTTGTCAGGTTAGCTAGGGGTTAGAGATCGTCGGAGGCAGCATCATACTATCAAGCCATCACTTTTTGAGTATTGACATATGTGTATTAAGCACCTTCAAGTGAGTGGCATGTATAGGGACTTAGTTTTTATGATAGATGTTGTTATGATTAGCCAAATGTATTGGCTTAAATTGATTAATTGTATATAGCCATGAGATGTGGCTTATAATGATTGTGGCTTGTAAGCCTAGTTATTCATGATAAGTTTTAATGCTTACGAAGCGATGATGTTTTTATACTTGTGGGACATCCATGATTGGTGTTAAGACATGTGTGTATGATAAATGCTTCATGACCAATCAAAATGGTTATAGCAATGAAGTAATTGTATGGTATAGAAATAAGACGATGATAATTGAACATGAATACTTAATGTTTAAATAAGGTCACTTGACAAGGTCAATGAATATGGATTAATGTGTTTAGACTTGATATTATATGAGTATGTGAAAATTGTGAATGATAGCATGTTAAAGTTAAGAATACACCTTAGTGAAGTCTGCTAAATCATTAAAATGATGCAATGATGTATAAATTTGATGTGTGTAAAGATGTGAGGGATTAATGGTAACAGAACGCTTGGAAAATAGCCTAAGTGTTAGCCACACGGGCAAAGACACGGCCGTGTGTCTCAGCCGTGTGGATGGCACGGCCTAGCACACAGGTGTGTGGTTTGGCTGTATGGTTAAATTTTATTTGCTGACATCATAGTCAGAGAGTTACACAGCCTGAGGACACGGGCGTGTCCCTGTGCTCACACTGGCGTGTGACCCTGTTTCATGGAAAGAAAGTTTCTAAGTTTTCTCAAAACTTTCTAAGGTTCTCAGTTTAGTCCCTAACTACTTTCAATGTATGTTTAGGGCATCGAGGCTCGTGTATGGGACATTATGCATGTGTATGAAAAGTTTTGAATTAAAAAGAAATTTTATGGCCCGATTTTTGCGTGTATGTGAATGTTTAATCCCGATAATGCCTTGTACCTTGTCCCGGCGTCGGACACGGGTAAGGGGTGTTACACCCTAAATCATGTTTTCATCAAAAATCACATTGTAAAAGTTGTTTACCTATCAACAACCTTTCATTTTCTACCATAAATTTCTAATTTTCAGCATATTCACCCATGAACCAAATTTCATACCTTGATAACTTTTCAAATTAATCCCCCAAATAGATAGATTAAGCTATCCCAGTTTCAAAAATATCAAAATTACTAAAAACGAGACAAGGAAACTTACCCAATTAAGCCATGAAAGTTTCTTCTCTCTCTCTCTTAGGATTTTCATGTATTTTAAGTAGAAGAAGATGAGAAAATAAGATGATATTTTCTTTTCATCTTTTAATTAATTAAATATTTTTAAAATTCTAATTTAATCCTGACCTTTTTCTAAATTTCCGTGGATGAGTCACCAAAAATCTACATACCTTTCTTTAATGGTCTAATTACCATATAAGGACCTCTAGTTTTGAATTCCATAGCTATTTAATCCTTATAGCTACTAGAATTCAACTTTCACATTTTATGCGATTTAGTCATTCTCATAATTAAACACTTAATCGATAAAATTTTAGTATCAAAATTTTCACACGACATGTTTTTCATAATACGAACCATATAATAAAATAAAAATAGAGTTTATTTTTGGATCAGATTTGTATTCCCGAAACCACTGTTCCGATTTCACTGAAAAATGGGCTGTTACCCCCCTTTAGGGATTTTCGTCCTCGAAAATCTTACCAATAAAAAGATTCGGGTATTGCTTCCTCATAGTATCCTTCTTTAACAGCTCGATTTTTGGCTTAGCAGTAATAGTGGTTTCGAGACCACCAATCTAAAGTCAGAGAATGTATTTTATTATTATTTTAGAGTTATAGCATCTTTATATTAGTGTATGAAAAATTTGGTGAAGTAATTTTAGCGTTTGTGAGCTTAATTACTAAAAAAGACTAAATCGCATAAAGTACAAAAGTCCTATTTAGAGAGCTAAAAGTGTCAAATAGTCATGGAAAATTAAATTAGAGGTCTTTATTGAGCAAATAGACCAATTTTATATTAGTGGCTGGACATGGAGCCTTAAATTAAGGGATGGTCAAATGTTAAGTGACAAAAAAAAAGATAAAATAATAATAAACCTAAAGATAGCTATCATCTTTCTCAATTCCCTCTCTTCACCACTGAAAATATCAGCCATTATAGAGTTCTTGGAGGTTCAAAATTTCAGCAACTTAAAACCTTTGCAAGTAAGTGATTTTGGGGGCTTCTTGAATATTTTTATACTTTTGAGGTCTTTGTAGCATGAGCTTTCTAACAAGGGGACTATTTTGCAAAATGGTTGAAAGTTTAGGGTTTTTCCATGATAGTAGACATGTTGATTTCTGAAATTTTATGGAAGAATATGAGTTATGGTTGTGAAATAAAAAACTTTTGTGAAGAAATTTTCATGGAAGCCCTAACTAGGGACTATTTTGCATAAGTTGAAAAATTAGATGGTAAATGTGAGAAATAATGGGAATTTTAGGTTACTATAAGAGTAAAAAGGGTTCGGATAGGCTTAAGATATGAAGAAATTCAATAAAAATAGATTTTCGGATCTAGGGGTAAAATGGTCATTTTGCAAAAGTATAGGGACAAAATGGTCATTTTGCCTAATTCTAAATTGTTGAGTACCTAGATCATTAAAGTGATTAAATTTGTGAATTTTTATCATTATAGATCAAGAATTGCAAAATTCGGGCCTAGATCGGGGAAAAGCAAAGCAAGTGGACTAAGCCGAACGAGTAGTCTACATTTTGTATACTGAGGTAAGTTGTATGTAAATAATACAACTACATTTTTATTATATGTATTTAATTTGATATAGCATAAATCACTTATTTTTGGAAATAATTATGTATGATGAATATTGAGATAGTAGAACTCCCGTTGAACCTTAGGAAATAAATCGGTTATTCATGCCATGACACTTGGGTCATTTGTGTGCTAGTGTAAGACATGTCTGGGACATGCATCGGCCATATTATGAGAGCCAGTGTAAGACCATGTCTGGGACATGACATCGGCATTGAGACGAGAGCTAGTGGAAGACATGTTTGGGACATGCATCAGCCTCGAGATGTAAGCTAGTGTAAGACATGTCTGGGACATTCATCGGCTACAAAATGTGTCAGTGTAAGACCATGTCTAGGACATGGCATCTGCACGGATATGTGAGAGTCAGTGTAAGACCATGTTTGGGACATGGCATCGGCACTATACCCTGTGTTTGAAGCTTAGTGAATATCTGATAGTATTTCAAATGGTTCAACGGTAAGAGTTACAGTTTAAGTTAAACGAGAAAAGTATAACCATGTTGTGAGTGGTACAGGTACCTATTTGAAATGTATGAGATGTGAGCTTAATATATGCTATGTGAATGGTATTGGATAGTGATGAGTAAGTTGTGCTTATACCTATTTTTGTATCATGAGTATGATGAAGATTGGTAAACTTGTCATTATATTTATTTTCGTGCAACTTACTAAGCTTTAAGCTTACCCTATTTCTTTCCATTTTCTTATAGTGCTGCCTAATTAGCTCGTGGATCAACGGACGTCGGAGGCATCAATCACACGATCAATCGAAGCACTTGGTATAGTTAGATTTATTTATTTTGATTGTGGCGTGTACAGGATTCTGACTTTAAAATTTTGTGTCATTGTTAATCGGCCAAATATGTTGGCTTATTTTAGCATTTTGATTCATTTTGTATAAGGCCACTGAAATGGCTAAAGTTGAAAGTTGTTACATGAATACAAGAGGTTATTTCATGAATGGGTAATTTGTTGGTTGTTTTAGTGAATATGAAATGTGTAAAGGCCTTAGATGTGGTTGTTGGATTGGGAGAATCATATTATGATGATCTTTAGCATGATGGATGTTGTTATTTTTTGTTTCAGGGTGGCAAAGGGCTTGGTAAATAGCCCTATGTTGTCCACACGGGCAGACAATAGGTGTGTGTCTAGGCCGTGTGTGACACACGACCAGCCCCATGGGCGTGTTGTCCGGCCATGTGTCCCCTGCACGTAAAAATTTCAAGTCAGTATGCATGGTAGTAAACACACAAGCAGAGACACGGTCGTGTATCTTATCCGTGTGAAGGACACGGTGTAGCACACGAGTGTGTGCCTTGGCCGTGTGACCCTTAAGGATTGCTGACATCAGAAACAGAATGTCAAGATTTTTAGACACGGGCTAGGACACCGGCATGTCATGGCTGTGTGAGGGACACTGGCTATGGACACGGGCATGTGTCAGGCCTTGTGAAAACTCCTATAGGTTCAAATTTAGAATTTAATTTGCACAGGCGTAGGACACAGTCGTGTCCCTAGAGGCTTAGGCCGTGTGTGTCACACGGGCCATCAGCATAGCCGTGTTATAATGAATATACGGGCGTGTTACCCTTCCACATGGGCGTGTGCCCTATTTCAAGATTCATTTTTATTAAGTCGGTTTAAGGACCCGAGATGATTTCGAATGGTTTCCAATAAGAGTTTGAGGCCTCGTAGGCCCACATTAAGGAGTTTAAACAAGGTTAGAAAAAGTTTTAAATTTGATCAAGTCTTGGTGACTCAGAAATGATTGTATGCATGTGGTTAAGTATGGTAATGCCTCGTGCCCGGTCCCGACTTCGAACTCGGGTAAGAGGTGTTACACCTCCGGTTCCCAGGTAGCCTCTTCTATATCGTGTCATTGCTAAAGAACTTTTACTAAAGCTACCTTTTTATTTATTAACTCTTTTATTTCCCGAGCTAAAATTTTGATTGGTTCTTCACTATATGTCATATCAGGCTGAATCTCTACCTCTATCAGAGAGATAACATGTGAAGGATCAGATCGATACCGCCGTAGCATAGACACATGAAAAATATTATGAATCCGATCAATTTCTGGTGGTAAAGCTAATCGATATGAAATTGGTCTGATTCTTTCTGTAATCTCATATGGTCTAATAAATCGTGGACTTAGTTTTCCTTTCTGAACAAAACGGAGAAATTTCTTCCAAGGTGATACTTTCAAGAATACCTTGTCACCAACTTGAAATTCTATTTCTTTTCGTTTAAGATCAGCATAGGACTTTTGGTGATCAGATGCTGCTTTCAAACTGTCCCGAATCACTTTTACTTTTTCCTTGGTTTCATGGACCAAGTCAACTCCGTGTAACTTTTTCTCACTGAGTTCTATCCAATACAATGGAGTTCTACATTTGCAACCATACAAGGCTTCATACGGTGTCATTTTGATGCTAGACTGATAATTGTTATTATAAGCAAATTCAACAAAAAGCAAATACCATTCCCAGTTACCTTCAAACTCAAGAATACAACATCGAAGCATATCTTCCAAGATCTGTATTACCCGTTCAAATTGGCCATCTGTCTGGGGATGAAATTCAGTGCTAAAGTGTAATCGAGTACCTAGAGCTTATTACAATTTGCTCTAGAATTGAGATGTAAACCGAGGGTCTCTATCTGAAATAATGGAGACAGACACTCCATGCAATCTGACAATCTCTAAAACATATAAATTAGCCAATCTATCCCAAGAATAATCCATACGTACAGGAATAAAGTATGTAGACTTTGTCAACCGATCAAAAATCACCCAAATGACATCTGTCTTCTTTGGAGACAGGGGTAATCCTGATACGAAGTCCATGGTAATTCATTCCTATTTCCATTCTGGTATCGTAACTGGCTGTAATAGTCCAGAAGGCAACTGATGTTCAGCTTTTACTTGCTAACTTATCAAATATTTAGATACAAACTCATAAATATCTAGTTTCATTCCTGGCCACCAGTACATCTTTTTCAGATCATTATACATTTTATTGCTACCAGGATGAATAGACATGTTACCATTATGGGTTTCATTCAAAATCTTCTGTACTAGTTCTGAACTTTTCGGTACACATACTCTGCCTCTGAATAACAGACAATCATTGGTCTCGATCTAAAATTCTGAGTTAGGAGTCCATTCACTCTGTATCCGTTTTTCTTCCAACTTACTATCATTTTTCTGAGCTTCAGAGATTTGTTGCAAAAATGTTGGTCTAGCTTTTAACTCAGCTCCGATAATGACAATCGAGTATTCATACCTCCCAAGGAAAATAGGGATTTTTTGCTCAGAGCATCAACAACCACATTGGATTTTCCTTGATGGTTGTCAATAACAAGATCATAATCTTTCAATAACTCAAGCCATCAGCGCTGTCTCAAATTTAAATATTTAAGTAACATCAAATATTTCAGACTTTTATGATTAGTGAATATGTGACATTTTTCACCAAATAAGTAATGCCGCCAAATTTTCAATGCAAACACTATGGCTGCCAATTCAAGATCGTGTGTCGAGTAGTTTTTTTCATGTGGCTTTAGCTGTCATGAAGCATAGGCTACCACTTTACCTTCTTGCATCAAACCACAGCCTAAACCATTCAATGATGCATAACTGTAAATTATAAATTCATTACGAGATTCAGGCTAGACTAACACAGGTGTTTTTATCAAAAAGCCTTTAATTTGTCAAAACTCTACTGGGATTTGTCAGTCCACTCAAACTTTACATCTTTCTACAACAAACGAGTCATCGGAGAAGCTATCATTGAAAAACTTTTTATAAACCTCCAATAATAACCAGTAGTCCCAGAAAACTTTGGACTTCAGACGTATTCTTCGGTGGCTTCCAATTAACAATGGCTGAAATTTTATTCGTGCCTACTCTGACACCTTCAGCAGATACTATATGCCCAAGAAAACTAACTTCCCGTAGCCAAAATTCACATTTACTGAATTTGGCATACAATTGTTTCTCTTGCAAGGTTTGCAACACTATTCTCAAATGCTCAGCATGTTTATTTTCATCTCGGGAGTAAACCAAATATTATCTATAAATACCACCACAAACCTGTCTAAACATGCGCTGAAAATTCTGTTCATCAAATCCTAAACACTGTAGATGCAGTTGTCAAACTGAATGGCATCACAAGAAATTCATAGTATCCATACTTAGTTCTAAAAGCTATCTTTGGTATATTCGAATCTTTTACCCGTAGTTGATAATAGCCAGAACAAAGATCAATTTTTGAAAATACAGTGGAACATTTTAACTGCTCAAACAAGTCATCAATACAGGGGAATGGATATTTGTTCTTTATTGTAACTTTATTGAGTTATTTGTAATCAAAGCACAGCCTCAAGGATCTATCTTTCTTCTTTACAAACAGAACTGACACACCCTAAGGTGAGAAACTAGGTCGAACAAAACCTCTGTTAATCAATTCTTGCAACTGTGCTTTCAGCTCTTTCAATTCAATAGGAGCTATCCTGTAAGGTGCTATGGATATTGTTGTACTCGGAACAAGATCTATAAAGAATTCCACTTCTCTATCCGGTGGTAAACCAGCTAATTCTTCTAGGAATATATCAGGAAATTCACATACAACAGACATTCACTGAATCTTTGACTTGAATGCTTTAGTATCCAACACATATGCAAGATAAGCATCATAACCCTTTTTGACATATTTCTGTACTGATATTACTAAAATCACATTAGGTAATCCATCTAGTTTATCAGATTCAACATGAAGTAATTCACCACTCTCACATTTCAATACAATATATTTCTGTTTACAATTCACCACTGCATCATATTGGGTTAACCAATCCGTTCCCAAAATCACATCAAATTCTTCAAATGGCAATAACATCAAGTCAGCTGAAAAGCAATAACCTTTTACTATCAACGGATAGTTCTTACAAGCTTTATCCACCATAACACACTGGCCCAGGGGGTTTGAAACTTTAACCATAAATTCAGTGAATTCAATAGGTAAATTCTTAATAGACACTAAGTTCATGCATATGTATGAATGTGTGGAACCAGGATTAATTAAATCAGTAATATCAGTATCAAGTAGAGAAAATGTACCAATAATGACGTCTGGCACATAGGCATCTTGTTTAGCACGAATAGCATATGTCATTGTAGGTGCTCGTGCCTCAGATCTAACTGTCGTATCCTTGGTAGTACCTCGACTACCACCAATATTACCGGGATGATGGGGTGGTCTTCCTCTCGAGACATGATTACTAGGCTTTGGAGCTAGTTCTACCTCTTTTTCAACTCTTTTTGGACAATCTCTGAGAAAATGGTCAAGTGAACCACATCCAAAACAAGCTCACTTCTAGACCGACATTCCCCACGACGAAATTTGTTACAATGTTTACATTTCGATTTAGGATTACCAACACTACCCATACTGGTCACAGATGGAGATGAAGACCTCTGGTTAGAACGTTGAGAGCCCCACTCTCTTTTGGAATATTCTGTAGAGGTGGTAACACGATCATAATACTTCTTTATTTTCTTAGAAGCAGATGATTGTGACTTACTCATAATCCTTTTTCCAGAAACTAGAGCCTCTCTTTCAGCTTGTTTCTTTTCTTTACTCAATTCATCAGCATTGTGGGCTCGATCGGCTAACACCGTAAATTCCCTTATTTTGAGAATTCTAATTAATAACTTGATATCTTCATTTAAACCCTCTTCAAAGCGTTTACACATCGCAGCCTCAGACTGGACCCATTCTCTGGCATATTTACTCAGCCGAACAAATTCTCGTTCATACTCGGACACAGTCATATTTCTCTATTTAAGCTCTAAAAATTCTTTCTTTTTCTGATCCATAAATATCTGACTAACATATTTCTTCCTGAATTCATCTTGCAAGAATTCCCATGTAACGTTCTTTCTTGGTACAACTAAAGTTATGGTATTCCGCCAATGGTAAGCTGTATCTTTCAGTAGAGATACTGCACATTTTAGACATTTAGCAGGTGTACAGGATAATTCATCAAAAACCTGGATGGTGTTTTCCAACCAAAATTCAGCCCTTTCTGGATCATCATCTGTGGTAGCTCTAAATTCTTCCGCCCCATGCTTGCAGATTTTAACTATGTAACGCGTAGATTTGTACAAGTGTACATAGTCGTTATCAAGTAATAAGTAAGTATCAAGTTATCATCTCTATAGGGATTGTATTTGTGCTAAGTAACTTAATTTGTAAAATTATATTAACAATTTGGTAAATAAAAACACAATATAGTTGAGAAGTGATGATTAAAATATATTAAACTAAATGCAATGATCCCTAATGCAAATTATCCTAAGTATGCAAACTATATGAATGAAATAGATTTTAGTACAATTAAACACAATTTGCAACAATTATAACATAAATAAACTAGGACAATTACTTTAATTAAACTCAACTTATTATCAACATGCTTAATAACATTCGAAAAAGCATTTCATGGCAACTCGATCTTTCATGAGTTTGGAAACCACATTAGGTCCTTTTGGAATCCTTTACTTAGTAAATACGCATTTTACTGATCCTTATTTACTAAGGTTTTTTTAGATCCTTATTTACTAAGGGTTTAATCACACAAATCTAAAAACTATGCAGATAACAGAGCTTGGTTAGAGTTGTTATGCAACTTGCAATTTAATCAGGTTAGGATCTAAATTGAGCATGCACATTTCAATTATCCGTCCATTAGCTGTCGTTTGGTTAGGATCGCTCAGCTAATTCAGGTGCATTTCAATCACGTATGAACGAAATACAAACTTATTTTAATTGAAAACATGATCGATTAAGGCACAAACATTATAAGCATGAATCAAATAAATATTATTTAATCAAAATAATCATCCTAGCTTAAATAAAATTAAGCTAACATTGTTGTAAACAAGAACAAAGAACACATAACAAACATTTTTAGATTAAATTAAAGAAAGGAAAGATTAAACCAGATCAAAGTGGTTGTCACCCAAAACTCTGATTGATGAGGCTCTATTGCTTCCTTCGCTTTGTTCCTTTGCTGATGGCTCTCCAAGGTGGTTGACCAAGGGCTCTTTAAGAGGCTTAATAGCTAAAATCTCTATGAAGAGATAATACTAGGAATGAGGAATGGAAAAGGCTAAAAGAAATTAGAGAGAAGAGAGAATGGTGAATGATGAGGGATGATAAATGAGGGAATGAATGGGTCATATTTATAGGTGGAGGGAGGAGAATAGTTTGCTAAAAATAGGAGGTTTCATCTGTTCAAGAATCTTTAATGGGTGGCCGACCATGAATTTCAGAAATTGAGCTGATTTTTACTTGATTTTTACTAAATTTAAGTGCCACAACAACTCAGGATTGAGACTAGGTCAAGTGCAAATCTTCATGCAAATCTCTAATTTCTTAAACATTACAAGGACCTTGTGAAATTAAACCAAAAAGTGGTTTATGTGGAAACCCAAGTGTAGCCAAAAATTGGGTTGACTTGGTCTCCAATTTGGATGGTTTTGTAATCCAACAAAGCTATCAGACCTGTCCAAAATAAACCAATAAATTAGAGGACAAAAGAATTAAATTTATCCAATTTAATTAATTAATTAAAACCCAAATTATTAATGAAATATTTTAAAATGAATTATTAACTATAATTTTATATTTTATTATTTAATTTAATCATGAATGGCCCATTTTATGTCTTAAAAATATAATATGTTCAAATTAATATAAAATAAGCCATTTTATGCATGAAAACTATATAATAAAGCATAAAATCACATTTTAATAATTTCTATGTCCTAATTTCATATTTTCACATATTTCTAAGTCATAATTGGCAATGAGTTATTAAATGAACTGAGTCTAAATGTGTTTGATGAAATGGTAATCCTTAATACAAAAAGGATAATTTAGCATTTACTAAACCAATAAGATGAGGTTAAAGTGCAATGAGTTATGCTAAGGTTACTTAAGAGTATAATTAGGCCATGTTAAATACCTTTGAAATTTTTAAATATGTATGGATGTTAGAGGGTGACCAAAGGCTTGGAAAATAGCCCTAAAAAGGTCCACACGGGCATGTGTCTAGGCCGTATGTAACACATGGTCAGCCCCCATGGGCGTGTTGCCTGGTCGTGTGTCCTCTGTACTTAAAATTTTTAGGTCAGTTTGCATGATAGTAAACACACGGGCAGAGACATGGCTGTGTGCCTCAACCGTGTGGAGGACACGGTCTAGCACACGGGCGTGTGCCTTGGCTGTGTGCCTCAAAATGAGTGATGACGTCATAAATAGAATGTCCAAGTTTTTTGACATGGGCGACCACACAGGCGTGTGCTCGACCGTGTGAAAACCACTGTAGGTTTGAAATGGAAAATAAATTTAATTAATTCCACACGGATAAGGGACACAGGCGTGTCCCAAGCACATAGGTGTGTGCATTGCCTCCACACGGTCGTGTGAGGCTTAAACCTAGAAATTTTTCTAAGATTTTCTTAAGCTCTCGGTTTAGTCCCGGACCATTCTTAATACATATTTTGGGTCTCGTAGACCCATAATAGGGACACTATGAATGTGTTTGATTGGTTTTAATTTGGAACAAAATTTTATAGCCCTTGATTTTTTGGAAATGTCATGTTTGTGTACAGTAATACCCCGTACCTTGTCCCAGTCTTAAGTATGGGTAAAGGGTGTTTAAAGTGTGTTGTATCTATTTTAAAGGATACTGCATATCACTAGTGGAAGACTGTATCTTCAGTGGTACCGAAGGAAGATATTACATGGGAGTTTTTCCAAACTGAGTTTAAAAAGAAATACATCAGTCAAAGATTTTTAGACTCGAAGCGAAAAGAATTCTTGGAACTCAGGCAAGAAAATAAGACCGTGTCAGAATATGAAAGGGAATTTGTAAGTTTAAGTCAATATGCCACGGAGTGGGTCCAATCAGAGACGAAAATGTATAAGCTCTTCGAGGAAGGCTTGAATAAGGAAATTAAGTTGTTGAACGGGATCCTTGAGATATGAGAATTTGAAGCACTAACTGATCGGGCCAAGAAGGCCGAAAAACTAAACAATGAAAGAAAGTAAGCAAAGAGAGAGGCTCAAATTTTGAATAAGAGATTTAGTGGCAGAACACACTATTTTTCCACAAAGAAACCGAAGAGTTAACAAGAGCGCTCCACTGCATCGATAGGATATTCAGATAGAGCAAGAAGCTCTAAGCTTCACAACCCGAAGTCTTCCTCCTCTAAGGTAACTAGTGTAGGAAGTATGGATGATCAAAAGCCGAGGTGTGAAAGCTACAACAAATTCCACTTTGGTGAGTGTCAAAAGAGGAGTGGTGCATGCTACAGATGTGGTTCTCTTGACCACTTCTTTAAAGACTGCCCGGAATGAGTTGGTAAAGAGGTGGATTTAGCCTCAAGGTCTAATGCTCCTAATTCCCGAGGTAGACCACCTCGACATCCAGGAAGTGCAAGTGGCAGTCGAAATGTTGCCAAGGACACAACTGCAAACCCAGAGACTCAGGCCCCGGTGAGAACTTACGCGATACGTGCTAGAGAGGAAGCCTTTACTCCTGATGTCATTACGAGTACATTCTCTCTTCATGATGTACATGTTATTTCCTTGATTGACCCTGGATTGACCCATTCGTATATTTGCATGAAATTAATGTCTAGTATGAATATGTCTGTAGAGCCTACGGAGTTTGGGATTAAGGTGTCGAACCCTTTAGGCAAGTCTGTCTTAGTAGATAAGGTTTGTAAGAATTGTCCTTTGATGATCCAAGGTCATTATTTTCTGGCCAATCTTATGCTTTTTCCCTTCAATGAATTTTATGTAATTCTTGGCATGGATTGTGGTAGCAAGTATATCAAATTGAAATGCTCAGATGGTAAGATTCTCCGGATTGAGTCAAGTGAGTTGGATACTCCGTCGGTTGTGATTACCATGATGATGGCACAAAGGTATGGGAGAAAAGGATATGAAGCTTACCTTGTTTTTGTGTTGAATACTAAAGAATCAGAGTTGAAGTTGGAATTAGTACCGGTAGTACACGAATACCCAGATGTGTTTCCAAAAGAATTGTCCAGTTTACCTCCTGTGAGAGAGGTGGAATTTGGTATTGAACTAGCATCGAAAACAACACCCATTTCTATTGCCCCGTATAGGATGGCACCAACCGAGTTGAAAGAGTTAAAAGCACAGTTGTAAGAACTGACCGATAAAGGGTTCGCAAGTCCAAGCTTTTCTCCGTAGTGTACTCCTGTATTATTTTTTAAGAAGAAAGATGGTTCGATGAGACTATGTATAGATTACCGACAACTCAACAAGATAACCATAAGAACAAGTATTGTTGCCAAGAATTGACGATTTCTTTGATCAATTGAGGGGAGCCACTGTGTTTTCTAAGATAGATTTGAGATCCGGCTACTACCAGTTACGAGTAAAAGAGCCAGATGTACCTAAGACTGCTTTCAGAACGAGGTATGACTATTATGAATTTCTTGTGATGCCTTTTGGGTTGACAAATGCATCGGCTGTATTTATGGACTTGATGAATAGGATATTCTAGCCATACTTAGACAAGTTTGTTGTTGTGTTTATTGATGACATCCTGATTTATTCCAAGGATGAGACTGAGAATCAAAACATTTGAGAATGGTTTTACAGATCTTACGGGACAAATAGTTGTATGCTAAATTTAGCAAGAGTGAGTTTTGGCTCCGAGAGGTTGGATTCCTCGATCACATTGTGTCAGGTGATGGCATCCGAGTTTATTCAAATAAGATATCTGCTATTGTTGAGTGGAAGCCACCAAGGAACGTAACCGAGGTAAGAAGCTTTTTGGGCTTAGCCGGTTACTATCGACACTTTGTAATATGGTTTTCGATGATTGTGACTCATTTGACGAGATTACTGCAAAAAGATGTTAAGTTTAAGTGGTTAGAGAAGTGTCAATAGAGTTTTGAGAAATTGAAGACATTACTGACTGAAGCTCTAGTTTTAGTGCAACTCAAACCTGGAAAAGAATTTATAGTCTATAGTGACACGTCCTTAAATGGACTAGGTTGCGTGCTTATGCAAGAGGGCAAAGTAATAGCATATGCTTCGCGGCAGCTTAAGTCGCATGAGAAAAATTATCCAACACACGACTTGGAACTAGCTGCCATTGTATTTGCCTTGAAGATTTGGAGACACCATTTTTATGGTGAAACTTGCCGTATATTCATAGATCACAATAGTTTGAAGTATTTGCTAACTCAAAAGGAATTAAATCTGAGACAATGAAGATGGTTAGAATTGATTAAAGATTATGAGCTGATAATCGATTACCACCCGGGAAAGGCGAACGTAGTTTCCGATTCCTTGAGTAGGAAGTCCTTGTTTGCATTGAGGGCTATGAACACGCATTTGGCGTTATCTGATAATGGTTCGATTTTGGCTTAGTCAAGAGGTAGACCGACATTTCTCCAAGAAGTTTGCGTAGCTCAGATCAATGATAGTGACTTGCAGGCCAAGAGAGCCCAATGTGAGACGGGCATTGAATCAGATTTCTGGGTTGATCGTAATTGTTGTTTGATGTTTCGAGATAGGGTCTGTGTACCCAAATATGATGAACTAGTTTGAAAATTTTGCAAGAGGCACATGATAGCCTATTGTCTATTAATCTGGGAAGTACCAAGATGTATAATGATTTGAAAAAAAATGTACAGGTGGAATGGTATGAAAAGAGATATCTCTGAATTCGTGTCGAAATGCTTGATATGTCAACAAGTCAAGGCTGAACATCAAGTACCTTCAGGTTTGTTGCAGCCTGTGATGGTCCCCGAGTGGAAGTGGGATAGGATTATTATGGATTTTGTGACGGGATTACCGTTAACCCCAAAAAAGAAAGATGCTATTTGGGTTGTGGTTGATAGGCTAACGAAGGCGGCTCACTTTAATCAAGTACGAACTGACAACTCACTTGAAAAATTGGCTGACTTGTATGTATCTGAAATTGTGAGATTGTACGGGGTACAGTTATCTATTATTTTAGATAGGGACCCGATATTCACTTCGAGATTTTGGGAGAAGCTGCAAGAAGCCTTGGGTACAAAGTTGATTTTTAGCACGGCTTTTCACCCGTAGACTGATGGTCGGTCTGAGCGGATGATTCAGATTCTTGAGGAGATGTTACAGTGTTGCATCCTTGAATTTCAAGGCAGTTGGGAAAAGTATTTATCATTGGTGGAATTCGCCTACAACAACATTTTTCAGGCAAGTTTAAAGATGGCACCTTACGAGGCATTGTATGGTCAGAAGTTTAGGACTCCACTGTATTGGAAAGAGCTCAAGGAAAGCCAGATCCACGAAGTTGATTTAGTCGGGGAAACTGAAGAAAAGATTAAAGTGATACGCGACTGTTTAAAAGCAGCGTTGGATAGACAGAAGTCATATGCTGATTTGAAAAGAAAAGAGATCAAATTTCAAGTTGGAGATAAAGTGTTCTTGAAAGTATCTCCTTGGAAAAAGGTTTTGAAATTCGGCCGAAAAGGGAAATTGAGCCCACGATTTATTGGACCATATGAGATTACCGAAAGAGTTTGACCATTAGTCTATCGGTTAGCGTTGCCATCTGAATTGGAGAAGATTCATGATGTGTTCCATGTTTCCATGTTGAATAGATATAGATCAGACCCCTCTATGTGATTTCACTGACGAAAATTGAGATTAGACCGGATATGACTTATGGTGAAGAGCAGGTTAAAATTTTGGCTCAAGAAGTTAAACAGTTGAAGAACAAAAATATAGCCTTAGTGAAAGTTCTATGGTATAGACACAGAGTAGAAGAGGCCACATGGGAACCTGAAGAAACCATGAGAAGCCTATATCCAATTTACTAGTAAAACTTTCGAGGACGAAAGTCCCTAAGGGGGGAGAAATGTAACATCCTGAAATAGGGCCTAGTTGGAATAGTACTTTCAAGACCATAAATCCAACGTTAAAATAATTATTTCATGATCATTATGAGGTCTAAGATATGAAAATAAACATTTGTTAAAGTTTCATGAAGAAATTCGAAGTATAAGGTGTCCAATTGGAAATTAGGGACCAAATTGAATAAATTGCAAAACTTGGGTTCTTGAAGCAATTTACATGAAATTGCTTTAAATTATAAACTAGAAGGTCCTAAATAGAAATTTGCCCAATTTTTAAGTTTTTTGAAAAAAATGGGCATGCATAGAAAAATTTGGAAGTTTTGTAAGGAAGGGCATTTTGGTCATTTGGTAATAAACTTAATAAAAAGGGAAAAGAAAGCCAAAATTAGCCATCTTCTTTCCCATAGCTGTCGAAATTCCTAGAGCTCCATAAGCTAGGGTTTTCAATTTTTCAAGCTCAATAGTAAGTGCTCCTTAGCCCCGTTTTTAATGTTCTTTGAAATTTTGAGATTCTCGTAACATGCTTTACCCATTTCTACCCATATCTCAAGCTAGGGTTCATGTTTGGAGATTTACCCATGTATAAGATGCTTGTGTTTTAATGATTTATGGAGGAATATGAGAGTTTAAAAGATGGTAAACAACTTTTACTAGGTTAGATTTTCATGGAAATGGCCTAAAGGACCATTTTGTAAAAAGTATAAAATATGTGGTAGAAATGTGAAATATAGGAAAATATGGGCTATTATGATCTTAGGATACATTCAGCTAGGCATGGGTAAGCAAGGAATTTCATACATTCCATTATACGAGTATAGGGACTAATTTGTAAAAATATGAAATGTTGGGGGCAAAATGGTCATTTTTCTCGGGGGTAAATTTTTGGTCCGAAATGAATAGTATGAGGTATTAATAATTTATTTTTACTGATATAGACCCCGAGGAACTAATTCCGGAGGTCAACCGTGGAAAACGAAAGGTTTTGGAATAACCAAAATACGAAACCGAAGTAATTACCAAGTAAGTTTGTGTAACTCGAAGTAAACTTTAAATATACTTGAAAATGTATATTCTAAATGTATGTTAATTTAGATATTAATTGCATGACAGTCCATGAAATGTGGTAGTGAAAAATGAAAAAGATGACAATTGTCCTGGTTGAATGAAAAAGGGAGATTCGATGGGTAAATTCTTGTTTACATGACATAAGATCCTACATGTGTTGCAGAAAGGGATTTAGCACGGAGGGTAATCTAATGATCTCAGTATAGTAAGGATCCAGCCCGGACAAGTGTTCCTTAAGCGATCAAATCTCCCGATGAATATATGTGCATTGTGGATTTAGCCCGGATGGGTAACTCGATTAAGGACTGAAATTAGCCTGGACTGGCATTTCAGATCCGAACATTTTGAAGTAATTGTCGTTGTAAGGGATCTACCTGGAATGGTAATCCCGACAATACTCCTTGAATTTATGTTATGAGGGATTTAACCTGGATTGATAATCCTACTGTAAGAGTGAGGTTCACAAGGGTGTATATTTAAAATGGTCACTAGCATGATTTGACGATAAATGGGATACCCATCGAGATTTTTGAGAAATTCAACAGGACTATAACAAGATACGAGAATGGAAATGTTTGAATTGATGAGCTCTCCAAGATTAATGCTATATTGCTTGAGAGGGAACTAACTTGATGATTGAGTGTATGTGATAGGGAATTTATACTATGCATGTTTGGCATGAATATCTTTTATGGTTGTATGCAAAATAACCAGTAAGTTTACTTTCCTATTATCTGAACTTACTAAGCATGTTAATGCTTACCCTATTTCCTTTCCCTATTTTATAGAGCTCGTGGACTCATGAAGATTGGAAGACGATTGGAGTATACCTTTACTTTGTTACAATGGCATGTATAGGTTTCTAGTTATTTTGTTATATGTGTCATTTGTTAGACAATGTAAGGGCTTGAATGATATACCTATTCATTTTGTATACAGCCATAAGACATGGCTCATTTTGATGTAGGTTGTAACTTACTAATTGTGCATGTTGGTGTTTAAATGTTCATTAGACGGATAAATGTGGTATATCATGAATGGACATGTGGAATGTGGCCAAATCACTTGGAGATGCCTAAGTCATAATTGGCAATGAGTTATAAAATGAGTCGAGTCTAAATGTGTTTGATGATATGGTAATCCTAATACAAAAAGGATAATTTAGCGTACTAAACCGATGAGATGAGGTTAAAGTGCAATGAGTTATGCTAAGGTTGCTTAAGAGTATAATTAGGCCATGTTAATTACCCTTGAAATTTTTAAGTGTGTATGGATGTTAGAGGATGACCAAAGGCTTGGAAAATAGCCCTAAAAAGGTCCACGCAGGTAGACACACGGGCATGTGTCTAGGCCGTGTATGACACACGGTCAGCCCCCATGGGTGTGTTGCCTGGCCATGTGTCCCCTGCACTTAAAATTTTTGTTTAGTTTGCATGGTATTAAACACACGGGCAAAGACACGACCATGTGTCTAAATCGTGTGGAGGACACGGCCTAGCACACAGGTGTGTGCCTATGCCGTGTGCCACAAAATGAGTGATGATGTCATAAACAGAAGTCTGAGTTTTTGGACACGGGCGACCACACGGGCGTGTCTAGGCCGTGTGAGGGACATGGGCCAAGGACACGGGCGTGTGCTCACCTGTGTGAAAACCGCTATAGTTTGAAATGGAAAATAAATTGAATTAATTCTACACGGGTAAGGGACACGGGCGAGTCCCAAGCACACGGGAGTGTGCATTGCCTCCACATGGGCGTGTGAGGCTTAAACCTAGAAATTTTCCTAAGATTTTCTTATGCTCTCGGTTTAGTCCCGGACCATTCTTAATGCATGTTTTGGGTCTCGTAGGCCCATATTAGGGACATTATGAATATGTTTGATTGGTTTTAATTTGGAACGAAATTTTAAAGCCCGTGATTTTCTGGAAATGTCATGTTTGTGTACGGTAATGCTCCGTACCTTGTCCCAGTCTCAAGTACAGGTAAGGGGTGTTACAAGTTAAGATGCTGACGCCATGTCCTAGACATGGTCTTACACTTGCTTTCATATAACGAGGCCGATGCCATGTCCCATACAGGTCTTAGACTGGCTCTCATCTATCAGTGTAGATGCCATGTCCCAGACAGGTCTTACACTGACACACCACAAGTTGACGCCATGTCCCAAACAGGTCTTACACTAGCTTGTATATCGCGAGGCCGATGCATGTCCCAGACATGTCTTACACTAGTTCTTGTCTCAATGCCGATGCATGTCCCAGACATGTCTTACACTAGCACACATATCACCCATTATCACGGTATAAATATCCAAGTCTATTCCAAATATTCAATGAAAGTCTTTACTACATAAATTTCTCAACATGTATTCTCAAATTCAAAATCAAGACAATTTAGGCCATATCAACTCAATTACACATCATAAAGATATAGTTGTATTATTAACATACAACTTACCTTGGTATTCAAAATATGGCGACTATTACGACTTAGTCCACTAGCTTTGCTTTTCCCCGGTCTAGACCCAAATTTTGTAATTCTTGATTTATAATGATGAAAATTCACACATTTAATCATTTTATTAATCTAGGTACTCAACAATTCATAATTGGGCAAAATGGTCATTTTGCCCTTTAGACTTTCACAAAATGACCATTTTACCCTTAGACCCAAAAATCAATTTTTATCGAATTTCCTTGTTAGCCAAGCCTAACAAAAAATTTATTACTCTTATGAAAACCCCAAATTCCTAATATTTCACAACATTATTATCTATTTTAAAAACTTTACAAAATAGTCCTATTAGGGTTTTCATAAGAAGTCCTTTCACAAAAGTTGCTTATTTCACAACCATGATTCATTTTCTTCCATAAAATTTCAGAAAACAACATGAACACTCTCATGGTAAAACCCTAGACTTTCAACCATTTTACAAAATAGTCCCATCATTTGAAAGCTCATGCAACAAGGGTTTTAAAAATACAAAAGTCATCAAGAAAGACCATCAAAATCACTTACTTGAGAGGGTTACAAGTTGCTGAAATTTTCAAACTTTCACACCCCAACAATGGCTGAGTTTTTGGTGGAGAAGAAATGGTGAAAAGGGATGATATCATCTTTCTTTTATTTTATTTATATTTTAGTCAAATAAGCTACTAAAACCCACCTAATTTGACTTTTTAACCATTCTTGTCCCCATGGCTGGCCAAGCACTCTTTTTAGGGTTTATTTTCCCTTTAAAGACCACCAATTTTGGTTTTGTAGCTATTTGACACGTTAGCTATCAAAATAGGACTTTTGCACTTTATGCGATTTAGTCCTTTTTCGCGATTAAGCTCTCAAACGCTAAAATTAGTTCACCCAATTTTCCATGCACCTTTATAATCATGTCATCACACATAAAATAATATTAAAATAATTTCTATGGCTTTGGAATAGTTGTTTCGTGACCACTGTTTCGACTAGCCCCAATATCAGGCTGTTACAATTCTCCCCCTTAGGGATTTTCGTCCCCGAAAATCTTACCGGTGAACAAGTTTGGGTATTGATCTCTCATAGTCTCTTCGGGTTCCCACGTGGCTTCCTCGATTCCGTGTTTATGCCACAAAATCATCACGAGTGTTACACTTTTATTCCTCAATTTCTTGACCTCTCGATCCAAAATCGTAATCAGTTCTTCATCATAGGTCATATCCGGGCTTATTTCAATTTCTTCTGTTGAAATCACGTGTGAGGGGTCAGATTGGTAGCGGTGCAACATCGATACATGGAACACATCATGAATTTTCTCTAGCTCACGAGGCAAGGCTAATCGGTATGCTACCGATCTAATTCTCTTGATCACCTAATAAGGTCCAATAAACCTCGGGCTCAGCTTGCCTTTTCTACTGAATCTAAGGACCTTTTTCCACGGGGATACTTTCAAAAACACCTTATCACCGACTAGGAATTTGAATTCCTTTCGTTTTAAATCCACATAGGATTTCTATCTATCCGAAGCGGCTCTTAAGTAGTCACGAATCACCTTAACCTTCTCTTCGGTCTCTCTGACCAAATCGACCCCTTGAATTCGATTCACTCTCAGCTCGGTCCAATACAAGGGTGTTCGACACCTACGGCCATAAAAAGCCTTATAATGCATCATTCTCAAACTTGACTAATAACCGTTGTTGTAGGCAAATTCGACCAGCGGTAAATACTTTTCCCAGCTACCTTGAAACTCGAGAACACAACACCGTAACATGTCTTCAAGGACTTGGATTACTCTCTCCGACTGACTGTTGATTTGTGGGTGGAAAGATGTGCTAAAATTCAACTTTGTCCTTAAAGCTTCTTGCAACTTCTTCCAAAACCTCGAGGTAAACCTCGGATCCCTATTCGAGATAATCGACAAGGGCACTCTGTGAAGTCTTACGATCTCTGAAACATACAAATCAGCCAATTTCTCAAGGGAGTAGTCGGTATGCACCGGTATAAAATGTGCCAACTTTGTAAGCCTATCAATAACGACCCAAACGAAATCCTTTTTCCTTGGCGTTAAGGGCAATCCCGATACAAAATCCATAGTTACCCGGTCTCATTTCCACTTGGGACCATCACAGGTTGAAGTAATCCTGAAGGTACTTGGTCTTCAGCCTTCACTTGTTGACAAACCAGACACTTAGAAACAAACTCAAAAATGTATCTTTTCATCCCCGACCTCCAATACAACTTCTTCAAGTTGTTATACATTTTCACACTATCCGGATGGATAGACAAGCAACCACTATGTGCTTCTTATAAAATCTTCTGAATAAGCTTATTATCTTTAGGTACACAAACCCTATCTTGGAACATCAAGCAGCCTTCAGTATTAATTCGAAAATCTGATTCATCACCCGACTCACACTGAGCCACCTTAGCTTGCAAGTCCTTATCAACTTTTTGAGCCTCACAAATCTCTTGAAGGAACGTAGGTCTAGCTCTCATCTCGACTAGAATTGAACCATCATCAATCACAATTAATTGAGTATTCATAGCCCTCAAGGAAAACAAAAACTTTCTACTCAGAGCGTCGGCGACTACATTTGCCTTTCTCAGGTGGTAGTCAATCACCGACTCGTAATCCTTTATCAACTCCAACCACTTTCGTTGCTGTAAATTCAATTTTTTTTGAGTCATCAAATACTTTAGACTCTTATGGTCGATGAACATTAGGCATCTCTCACCATATAAATGGTGTCTCTAAATTTTCAAAGCGAACACGATGGGGGCCAACTCCAAATCATACGTCGGATAATTCTTCTTGTGTGGCTTTAGTTGTCTCGATGCATATGCTATCACTTTGCCTTCTTGCATGAGCACGCACCCTAATCCATTTAAAGAGGCTTCACTATATACCACAAATTCTTTCCCTAATTCTGGTTGCACTAAAACTGGGGCTTCAGTCAACAAAGCCTTTAGTTTCTCAAAAACTCTATTGACATTTCTCTGTCCATTCAAACTTGACATCCTTTTGTAACAACCTTGTCCTCAGAGTAGCTATTATCAAAAACCCATTCACAAATCTCCTATAGTATCCAGCCAAACCTAAAAAGCTTCGAATCTCTGACACATTCTTCAGCAGTTTCCACTTAACAATAGCCAAGATCTTACTCGGGTCAACTCTGATACCATCTCCTGACACGATGTGTCCTAGGAATCCAACCTCTTTAAGCCAAAATTCACTCTTACTAAGCTTGGGATATAACTTCTTATCTCTCAAGGTTTGTAAAACCATTCTCAAATGCTCCGCGTGCTCACTCTCATCACTTGAGTAAATCAGTATGTCGTCAATAAAGGCCACCACGAACTTATCCAAATATTGCCGAAAAGTACGGTTCATCAAATCCATAAACACCGCAGGGGAATTTGTTAAACCGAAGGGCATAACAAGAACTTCATAGTGCCCATACCTCGTCCTGAATGAAGTTTTTGGTACATCTTACTCCTTAACCCTTAGCTGGTAGTAGCCAGACTCTAAGTCGATTTTAGCAAACACGGTAGTTCCCTTCAACTGATCGAGCAAATCATCGATCCTTGTCAAGGGGTACTTGTGCTTCACAGTTACCATGTTGAGCTATCTGTAGTCTATAAATAACCTCATCGATCCGTCTTTCTTCTTCACAAAAATTACTAGAGCACCCTACGAGGAAAAACTCGCTCTCACAAAAACCCTTATCAGTCAATTCTAGTAGTTGAACCTTCAACTCCGGAGGAGCCATTCTATACGAAGCAATCAAGATGGGTGTTGTACCGAGGACTAACTCAATTCCAAATTCAACTTCTCTCACAGGAAGTAATCTAAATAATTCCTCCAAAAACACATCTGTAAACTCACAAATCACGGGTACCGATTCAATTTTTGACTCAGACAGTTGAGTATTTAGCACAAAAGAAAGATAAGCCTCACACCCTTTTCACAAATATCTCACTGCCAACATGGATGATATGACCATAAGCAAGTTAACCGTTCTACTCGATTCAACCCTAAGAACATCCCCACTTTCACACTTCAACTCAATAACTTTTCTTCCACAGTCCATTACAACACTATGGTAAGTCAACCAATTCATCCCAAGGATTACATCAAATTCATTAAACGATAATAACATCAAGTTAGCTAGAAAACAGTGACCTCTAATTGTCAAAGGACAATTTCTACACACTTGGTCAGCTAACACATGCCTGCCTAAAGGGTTCGACACTTTTATCACAAATTCGGTAGACTCTACTAGCATGTTCATAGGGGGTATAAATTCTATACAAATATAAGAGTGGGTAGACCCCAGATCAATTAAAGCAACAACAGGTATATCATGGATAGAAAAGGTACTCGTGATTACATCGGGAGACTCTCCCTCTTCACGGGCACATATTGCATAGGTCCTTGCATGCGCTCGGCCCTCAGACCTCATAGCAACATCTCTTGGTGCACTTCTACTGCTAGCCCCACTTCCAGGGTTCTTATGTGGTCTACCCCTTGAAGGAGCACTATTCGCCCTCACATCTTACTTTTTCTTTTTATCTTCTAATTCGGGACAATTTTAGATGAAGTGGTCTAGTGATCCACATTTGAAGCAGCCCCTCTTATTCCGTCGGCACTCGCTGAAATGACGGCTACCACATTATGAACACTCTGGCCTATTTGGCTAAGCACTACCAACAGTAGTGATAGAAGTGGTTTGAGCTTTAGACGCCGTGTGCTGCCTGTTCTTGCTCTTGTTCAAGAACCCCACTGATGCATTAGATTGGGTAAGAAACTCTCTCGATTTTTTAGATGAGGTCTATTTTGATTTCCTCATCTGTCTTTTTCTTGATTCTCGAGACTCAATGTTAGCTTTTCTCTTCTCTTTGGCCAATTCCTCGGCCTTACACGCCCTTTCTAGGAGCACCACAAATTCCCTTATCTCTAAGATGTCAACTAATAAAAGGATGTCTTCGTTCAAACCATCTTCAAATCTCTTGCACATAATAGATTCTGTAGATACGCACTATCGCGCATACTTGTTGAGTCTCACAAACTCATGCTCGAATTCAGTTACCGTCCTACGGCCTTGCTTCAGCTCTAAAAACTTCTTCCTTTTCTGGTCTATAAACCTCTGGCTAATATACTTCTTTCTAAACTCTTCCTGAAAGAATTCCCATGTTATTTGCTCTCTCGGTATGACTGACACTAGAGTATTCCACCATTGATAAGCCGAATCTCTTAAGAGTGACATATGAACTTCACACACTCCTCCGGTATGCATGATAATTCATCGAATACCCTGATGGTATTTTCCAACCAAAACTCAGCCCTTTTAGGGTCATCATCAATATTTACCTGAAATTCTTTGGCCTCATGTTTACAGATTCTGTCTACTAGAGGTTTCTCTCTCCTAGCTATCTCTGCTCCTTGAGGAGCTATATGAATGATTTAAGGAATTGGGAGAGGTGGGGGAGGTGGAGTATTCAGATTCACACAAATGAACTCCCAATACCACGTGTCCATCAAGTGGAAGTAAGCTTCCTTAGCTCATTCGCCCTGACTCATCGTCACGGGCCCACTATCTACTGGCGCGGTCTCTTCAACAGGAGTCGTCGCATTACTCTCCACCTCATCCGTCGTAGTTATATCATGATCCATTTAATATATAAATAAAAACACAATTTATTTCGTTAGGAGTCGTCACACTATCAATATACAGTTATGGCATGTATAGCTAGACTCGTACTCATGCTAGGTTAGTCCTAGAACTGACTAAACCATAGCTTTGATACCACAAAATGTAATACCCCACACCCAAACCCTACGTCGAGACAGAATACGAGGTGTTACCATACTTAAACACATGCATACAAACGTTCCAAGTCACCAAGACTTGCTCAAAATTTAAAACATTTTCGAATTATGTCTAAATATCATTAACATAGGCTTACGAGAACCTAAAAATCCATTGGAAACCACTTGGAACGATCTTGGGTCCTTAAATTGACTAAATAAAAATAACTCTTAAAACAAGGCACATGCCCGTGTGGTCATTAAAACATGGCTGTGCTAATGGCCCGTGTGACACACACGGCCTAAGAATCTAGGGACACGCCCGTGTCCCATGCCTGTGTGAATTAAATTCTAAATTTGAACCTACAGGGGTTTTCACACGACCAAACACACACCATGTCCCTCACACAGCCATAACATGCTTTGTAACATCCCAAAATAGGGCCTAGTCAGAATAGTGGTTTCGGGACCACAAATTCGAAATCAAAATAATTATTTTATGATTATTACGAGGCTTAGAATATGAGAATATGCATGTATTAAAGTTTCATGAAGGAATTCTTTGAGCAAGTGCCCAATTGGAAAATTAGGGGCTAAATTGAATAAATTGAAAAACTTGGATTCTAGAAGCAATTTGCATGAAATTGCTTTAGATTATAAAATAGATGGTATTGGGGAGAAATTTGCCCATTTCTATTTTTTTGGACAAAAATGGGCTTGCATGGATGAAATTTCAAAGAAAGGGCTTAAGGGCATTTTGGTCATTTGGCATACTAACGAAATAAAATGGGAAAAAGAAGGCAAAAATCAGCCATTCTTCTCCCTTGAGCAGCCAAAATTCCTAAGCCACCATAGCTAGGGTTTCCAAGCTTTTCAAGCTCATTAGTAAGTGCTCTCAAGCCCCGTTTTTAATGTTCTTTGTAATTTTGAGATCCCGGTAGCTTACTCTCTCTATTTCTACCCATATTTCATGCTAGGGTTCATGTTTCAAAATTTACCCATGCATGATTTACTTGTATTTAGATGTTTTATGGAGGAATATGAAAGTTTAAGGTGTGTGAAACAACTTTTCCTAGGTGATTTTCATGAAAAACCCCTAAAGGGCCCTTTTTGCAAAAGCTGTAAAATGTGTGGTATAAATATGAAAATAATGGAAAATGTGGGCTACCATAAGAGGGAAAAGTGTACGGATAGGCTTGAGTAAGGTATAAATTGCATGCGTTTCATTATACGAGCCTAGAGACTAAATCGTAAAAATATGAAAGGTGAGGGGCAAAACGGTCATTTTAATTGGGGGTGGAATATAGACTTGAAATGTATAATGTGGAGTGTTAATGATCTATTTTTTTGTTATAGACCCCGAGGAACAAATTTCAGAGGTCGATCGAGGAAAACGAAATGTTTTAGAATAACTGAAACACGACGCCGAAACGAATACCAGGTAAGTTTGAATAACTTAAAGTAAACACTCAATGTGCCTAATTATATGATTTCTGAATGCATGATGATTGCATTTATTAGTAACATGAAATTCTATGAAATGCATGTTTAAGTATGAATTGTGATAAATGTCTCGGTTGATGTTAAAAAGGGAATTCGATGGATAAACCTTGATTGACATGTGTAATGAGGTCATGCATGTGTTGCAGTATGGATTTAGCCCAGACGGGTAATCTATTGATCTTATTTATAAAAGGATCTACCCCGGATGAGTGTTTCTTTGAATGGTCGAGCCTCCCGAAGAATATGTGTGCATTATGGATTTAGCTCGGAGGGTAAATCAGATTAGGATTTGAATTTAGCCTGGACTGGTAATTCAAATCCGAGCTCAATAAAAGTGTTTTCCATTACAAGGGATTTAGCTTGGACTGGTAATCCCGCCATAAGATGTGAGGTTCGCGAGAGTGCATATCTGAAACAATCATTGTACGAATTGATGGTAAATGGATATTCCATCGAGATTTCCTAGAAACTCAACGAGATTAATGTGACATATATATATACAAATGAGATGTTGAATGATGAGCTCATCTAAGATAACTTTCATAGTGCATTGTTATGTGACTAACTCATTGATTGAGTGTAAGTGATAGGGAAGCCATCCTATGCTCATTGAATTTATTACCCAATTTGATTATATGCTAATTACTTGGTAAGTTTACTTTCCGGTCATTCGAGCTTACTAAGCATGAAAATGCTTACCCCTCTCTTTTCCCTGTCTCTCACAGAGCTCGAGGACGTGTAAAGATTGGAAGACGGTTGGAGAGTCAGCATACTATCAAATAGACCAGCTTTGGTATAAAGACATTTCTAAATTGTTTAATGGCATGTATAGTTCTTTTGAGTATTTTGTTATATGTGTCATTTGATTTTCCAAATGAAGGCTTGTAAAGATAAATCTATCTTTTTGTTTATGGCCATAGAGATCAGCTTGTTTTGAAGTAGGCTATGACCTACAAAATTTCCATGCAAGTTTATAATCATGTGCGATGGTTGAATTCCAATTGGCAATAAGTCATAAGAACGAGCCAATCTTGAATGTATTAAAGTGGTATGACAACCCATAAATACAAGATGAGAAATAACCTAGCATGTACGAAACCAATGATATGAGGTTTCCATGCAATGAGTATTTTTAAAGATCATTTATGAGAGTATAATTATGTTTTACTTTTTTTTAATATTCATTAAGTATTAGTGTTAAAAGGGGGTGACCATAGGCTTGGAAAATATCCTAATAGAGTCTACACGGTTGGGTACACGGGCGTGTGCCTAGGTCGTGTGTGACACACGGGCCACACCCTTGGGCGTGTGGCATGGTCGTGTGTCCCCTGCATCTAATATGGTAAGTCTGTTAAATAAACATGGGCTAGACACACGGGCGTCTGTCTTGGCTGTGTGTGTGTCTAGCCTGTGTGAATTTAACAGAATGCTCAAGTCTTAGACACGGGGTGATTGCACGGGCGTGTCCCAAGTCATACGGGCGTGTGACATTTCAAGTTATAAAATTTTTTCCAAGGTGCCCAAAGTTTATCAAACGTTCTCGATTTTGTCCCGCACCGCATCTAGGCATGTTTTAGGTATCAAAGGCCAATTCAAGGGAAATGATATAAATATTTGAAAAGTTTTAAATTAGAGTGCAACTTAGTGACTTGATTTAATATGTTTATGAACATGAAATCCCAGTAACGCCTCGAGCCCCATCCCGGCATCGAGTACTGGTGAGGGATGTTACATTTAGTGGTATCAGAACTACGGTTTAGTTTGTTCTAGGACTACCGTATAGAGTATTGAGGTTTGCTATACATGCCATTATTTGAATATTGATAGTGTGACGTCTCCTAACTGTTTAAATTGTTTTGAATATAGTAAATGTCTTCCAATCAAGCACAAGATGAGTCTGAGGGAGCCGAGAGCCATGCTCCAACTTTCGTACAACGAGCTGTATCTACTAGTAGTAGAAGGTTTATGTCTGAAGGCCAGGAAGAGGCCCAAGCTGCCTTCTTTGATATGATGGACGAATGGTTTGGGGATTACCTGAGGAATTGCCCCAACATACCAAGACCTCCCCCGCCCCCTAGTCAGCCTGATGAGGATGTGCCACGAGGTATGGCATCGGTAAGAATTGGTAAAGCCCCTGTTGATAAGCTTAGAAAGTATGGGGCTGAGGAATTCAAAGCTAAAATTGAGGATGATGCTAAAAGAGCTGAGTTCTGGCTCAAAAATACCATATGGGTGTTAGATGAATTGTCGTGCACACCCGATGAATGTTTAAAGTGTGTCGTATCCCTTCTAAAGGATACTGCATATCATTGGTGGGAGACTGTATCCTCGGTAGTGCCAAAGGAAAATATCACTTAGGATTTCTTCCAAGCAGAGTTTCAGAAGAAATACATTAGCCAATGGTTTTTAGACTCGAAGCGAAAGGAGTTCTTGGAACTTAAACAAGAGAACAAGATTGTAGCAAAATACGAGAGAGAATTCGTAAGGTTAAGTCAATATGCAACTGAATAGGTCCAAACTGAGTCAGAAATGTGTAAGCGCTTCGAGGAAGGTTTGAATGAGGAAATCAAGTTGTTGATCAGAATCCTTGAAATACGAGAGTTTGCCACATTGGCTGATCGGGCCAAGAAGGCCAAGAGCTTAATAACGAAAGAAAGCAAGCAAAGAGAAAGGCTTGAGTTGTAAACAAGAGGACCGGTGGTAAAACCTTTCATTTTCCATGAAGAAAGCAAGGAGACAGCATGAACGCTCTACTTCATCGGTAGGATATTTGGGTAGGGCGAGAAGCTCTAAACGACGAAGTCAGAAGTCTTCCTCCCCGATGGTAACTAGTGTGGGGAGTGTCGATGATCAAAAGCTGAAGTGTAAGAGTTGCAACAAATTTTACTTCGGAGAATGTCGAATGAAGAGCGAAACATGTTTCAGATGTGGTTCTCTTGACCACTTTCCCAAAGACTGCCCAAAGCAAGTGGAAAAAGAAGTGGAAGTAGCCCTAAAGTCGAGTACTCCCATTCCACGGGGTAGACCTTCGAGATACCCTGGGAGTGCTAGTGGCATCGAGTTGCGACTAAAGACACTTCAAAGCCAGAGTTTGAGCCCCAGCAAGAATGTACACGATACGTGCTCGAGAGGAAGCCTCCGCTCCTGATGTTATCACGGGTACTTTTTCTCTTTTTAATACACATGTTATTGCTTTAATTGACCCGAGGTCGACACATTCATATATTTGCATGAGATTGATATCTAGTATGAACATACCTGTTGAACCTACGGAATTTATCATTAGAGTGTCGAACCTACTAGGCAAATCAGTCCTAGTTGATAAAGTCTGTAAGAATTGTCCTTTGACGATTCAGGGTTATTGCTTTCCGACTAACCTTATGTTATTACCATTTGATGAATTTGATGTAATACTTGGTATGGATTGGTTAGCCTTCTATGATGTAATTGTAAATTATGGTAGTAAGTATATTAAATTGAAATGCCCGGATGATGGGATGCTTCGAGTCGATTCAAGAGAATTGGGTTCGCTGCCGGTTGTAATCACGATAATGGTTGCTCAGAGATATATGAAGAAAGGATATGAATCCTATCTTGCATTTGTACTGAACATTAAGGAAACAGAGTTGAATATTGAGTCTGTGCCGATAGTATATGAGTATCCAGAAGTGTTTCCTGAATAGTTACCTGGATTACCTCCTAAAAGGGAGATAGAGTTTGGTATTGAATTGGTGCTAGGGACAACTCCTATTTCCATTACTCCGTACAGAATGGTGCCGATCGAACAGAAGGAGTTAAAAGCACAGTTGCAAGAGCTCACGAATAAAGGATTGGCAAGACCGAGTTTTTCAGCTTGGGGTGCTCCCGTAATATTTGTTATGAAGAAAGATGGTTTGATGATGCTATGTATAGATTACTGGCAACTGAAAAAGGTAACTATCAAGAATAAGTATCCTTTGCCAAGGATCGATGATTTGTTTGACCAGTTGAGAGGAGCCACTGTGTTCTCCAAGATAGACTTGAGGTCTGGCTATTATCAGTTACGAGTTAAAGACTCGGATGTACCCAAGACAGCTTTCAGGACGAGGTACGACCATTATGAATTTCTTGTCATGCTGTTTGGGCTGACGAATGCGCCGACCATGTTTAAGGATCTAATGAATAAGATATTTTAGCCATATTTGGATAAGTTTGTCGTTGTGTTCATTGACGACATCTTGATTTACTCTAAAGATGAGACAGAGCATGAGAAACACTTGAGAATTGTGTTGCAGACTTTGCAGGAAAAGCAACTGTATACTAAGTTTAGCAAGAGTGAGTTTTGGCTCCAAGAAATTGGATTTTTGGGTCATATTGTTTCGGGTGAAGGCATTCGAGTCGATCCAAGTAAGATTTCTGCTATCGTTGTAACACCCCTATCCCGTATCCATCGCCGGAATAGGTAAAGGGGCATTACCGGACTTGAAACTCATATCAGAAAAGTAAAAATTTTGAATTTTTTTTTAAAATAAAGAACATTCCTTTAGATAAATACTAAAGACGGCCAGGGATACAATTTAAACTTCTATAAGTACACATTTAAAAGATGCCATTTTCGCATGGCTTATATACATTAACCAAAATATTCTTCTGCCACTGGTCTATTCTACACATGCCATAAAATAACCCAAAACATAACAGTACCAAGCAGTGGATAGTGATAGTGTAACAAGTTGCTGACGATCCCCGAGTCTGTAGCTTCCAAATGAGATCTATAAAACAGAGGAAACAAGGTAAACGGAGTAAGCATTACAATGCTTAGTAAGTTTTAAGCAGTGTCAACAGATAGCAATCAAATTATAACATGGTTGTTCGTATTTTTATTTCACTCTTCCTTTGGGTATATCATCCCTTTATCGAATATGCACATCTCATCATATATAATAGCCAGATAAACTTTCACATAAAAGTGAGCTCATGTAACATAGATATACTGTATAATTTCACATAACCTTTCACACTAATCCGATGCCACATAATCATAGGAATAGTCTCATAGATTGCTCACGTATGCATCACATAACTACCTTATGATTTAGTTCAAATCAAGCTCACATATAAACTCGGAGTACACACCTGTTTAACCTTTCGCATTGAATATATTTATAAGCAATTCTTATTGTGAAGTCTTATAGCTTTAAACTCTACTCGGATTATCGGCGAGACCTTTAGCTCAGATGAAATCTCCAGACGAAGTCAGCGGGTCTTAAGCCGGACATAGTCACCACATATAGTCATCGGATCTTAAATCCCGGATTTACATCACAAAGTTTCATGCATATTTATTCACATGTTACAACATTCACATCGACTATCATATTTGTAATTCATTTGCCTCATCAAATATCTAATAAAACACACCTTCCACAGTTTGTCATTTGGCCACAATATATATATACACTTTCACGTTCATCACATTGGCCATTCGGCCTTATCTCATATATACACATTCACATTCATCACATAAAATTCTAAATCAAAATATAAATTTTCATATATTCACATCACAATTATCCAAATATACTTCATATACCACATAAACTTTCATGTATACACTTTGTCTTGGCTGAATCTACATCTATCATTTTCCAATGAATAATTCAATTTCAAGCCATACTATCATTTCATATTCGAATACTTATAAACTTACAATTTCACAATTTTAATATCAAAGATCCATCTAACACTCATATATCATTTTATAATGTCACAAATTAGAATTCACGTATGGGTTTAATCAATAGCTTATGAGCAACTAAAACAAGTTTTATCAATGTTTACAACATAATCACATATTCTCTACAAGCTGTTTTCCTGAGCAACAGTCGTTAAATTATTTGTAACTGGAGCTACGAAACTCCAAATGATGTGCCATTAATTTTCCATGAAAATAGACTCGTATATCTTCTATCCACAAAATTTTCAGAATTTGGGGTTTGGCTAATCAATACCAGATTTTTCTTAAAGTTTCCCCTATTTTACTGCTTGACTATTCTGACTACTCTTCACTAAGAATTGAATTTCTCATTGTACAGAATTCAAAATATGTTTTTGTTTATTTTGTTTGAAACTAGACTCATTAAGGAGTCTAAGCATATAAATCTTATCTTATAATAATTTTTGTACAATTTATAATGATTTTCCAAATACTGGATAGGGGATTTCGGAGCCATTCTGACTCTGTCTCACACAACTTTAAAAAATTTCATTATCGGCAACCCCTTTACTTACTCGGTTTCTTTTATACGAAACTAGACGCATCAAGCTTTAATTACATAATCTATTCAGCCTTTAACTCAATTCCCACAATTTATGGTAATTTTTCCAAAACACACTACTGCTGCTGTCCCAAGCAGATTTATACAAATTTACTCTGTAAAGTTCTCATTCACATATTTAAAACATAATATCATATATGCCATCATTTAGAAAAGTCATTGACCTTAACGTATATACTTAATTCATATTCATCCCATTTAAAAACTTAAAACTTACAAAGGAACCAAACTCAAATACTTAAGAACTTACCTCGGAATTTGTCAAACGATTACAGATCGACTATTCGGTTAGGTAGCTTTTTCTCTTATCCGAAATTGTCCCTATGTGCTCTTAAGCTTAATTGAGTAAATTAAGTATATCAACTTCATATACTTCACTTAATCAAAGCAAGAAATACAATTATCCTCACTATCTCACACATATACGTTCAGTCAATCATTACTATGTTACAAGTCAAGCCTAGCTTAGGCTAGATCGAACATATATAATCTTTTAACTCAATTTACGAATCAAGACATATTAGTTATCAAAGGTTGACCATGATACACATAGTGAGCTCCATTTTCTTTAACTCACATTCGGCACATAAAAACATACACAATTTTTCACACAAGCTAGTATTTTAGCAATTAATATGATACGAGTTAAACCAAAAGTTTACAATAAAATTACAAGGTACATACATAGGGTCCATATACATGTTTATTTTTAAACACCACCCTTTAAACCCTCTAGCTCTACTTACAAGAGACTCTCATAACTAAAATCCATAAGTAAGTCATCCAATTCCACCATTTCAATAAGTATTTTATACCAAATCTAATAACTAAATGTTATTAATGAGATTCATACCAATACCGAATATTCATTAACAACCAAAGCATATATTCAACAATTGAACAATGTGTTTAACCTCCATGGCCGAATAAATCCTTTCTATTCCATTTAACTACCATAAATTTAAAGTATTTAAATCAAGTTCATGAGTTTCTAATTTCGTTACTTCAACCATTCAAAGCCTATCTAATTTCTCAAATAGATTTCTAATACAAGAATTAAGCCAACCTACTAACCTTAACACCCACATTCGGCAAGTGACCACACCCACACTCTCATAACCGAATTTCCATATTACTAAAATCCTCAATACACATATTCCCCTTATTCAACTTCAATTTAAGCTCCCAACTCATAAAACATAAGGAATAGAAATCATCTTCTAAGTTTCCTACCTTAACCGAATGCCCAAATCACCACAAGGATCAAAATTCACACATGGGCTCAATCAAAGACCTATCCATCAACTAAAATTTCATAAAATATCAAAGAATTTACCTAAAACTTACCTTAATTAAGCAAGTAGAAGACCGAATGCCTAGCTTCTTTTCCCCCCTTTTTTCTTCCTTTAGTTCACGGCAAGAAGAACAAAAACATAACCAAAATTTTTTTCTTTCTTTTATATAAAGTAATAACCATTTAACTAAAATTTAATACATATTTTAATATATGCCATCATCATGGCTGGTCACTATTAACAATAAGGGGTATTTGACATGCAAAACCATTATTTTCAATACATGCTTTAATAGACCCTTATAGATTAACCTATCACATTTCAAAAATGTCACACATAAGTCCTATTAACTAAATTCACATGCAATTTACTAAATCGAAGCTTAAAACTTTCACACATTCATATTCACATATAATAAACATAAAATATGACGGCTAATTATTTTTATGACTCGATTTTGTGGTCCCGAAACCACTTTTCGACTAGGGTCAAATTAGGGGTGTCACAACTCTTCCCCCCTTTAGGGATTTTCGTCCTCGAAAATTTCTACCGATGCATAGTTTAGGATAACGTCCTCTTATTGAATTATATCCATATAAACAATAGCTCATCGATAGCAATTGTAATTCATTACTGATTTCGCATCGATCTATAAAATCATTTTCTTATCTTAAAACAAATACATAAACATTTCTACAAGTATGCACATATATCTCATTTTCTTGATTTCATAAGCAATAATCACTTAATTTAATTCACAAATGCATTTCAAACACATATTAAGCACATATTAACATGTATAATTCACATCACCAACCCACATATTTGTAACCCACATTTTCATTCATGTATAAGCTGTAACCTGACCGAAAGTACACATATACTCAAACATCCTAATAAATATCCTTTATAACTCCATCATATCTCACTATTCAACTTAACCTATTTCCAACAGAAAATCAACTTCCACATACCTGAACATTGAATTCATTTAGCACATTCAATCACCATTAACGATAGCCGTATACAATCGATTTGGCATAAAGCCTCATATAGTATACCGACATGGGATTTATTTTAGCACATAACCCATATATCCAAAATTATCAGCATTCATCAAAAATTTTTACAGACTTTCAAATGTCGAACTTAATCGAAATAATTTCTTGAACATGATTAATAAAAATAGGGGTCATTTAGCAATAGCACATATGACTTCATATACCAAGCATCCCATAAACTAAATCTGTAACACATTTATAACATGAATTCATTTCTTAACAACATATCCACCATCTTAAATCAATGCCTTCATTCCATACGAGGTTTTACATGAATCTTGTTTTACTCACTTAATGTCTACTGACCGATCTTGCACACATAGTGCTCGGTTGAAGAACTCGCACTCTCAGTGCCTCTAATCATTTGCACACATAGTGCCCCTATTCATTTGTTGTTACACATTGAAATGACTTAACCAAGTCTATAAACATCATGTATGTACACTTTTAAACATATCCTTTCATTTAAATTTGAATTCGTATAGTAATGAACACTTAAATTTTGCTCAAATTACCGGCACGAAGCCTACTAGGCACGAAGGCCCGAATACACATCACTAGCATGATTGCTCTTCGGGACCTAGCCCGGATATAACATCAGCACGAATGCTCTTCGGGACTTAACCCTAATATAACTCTAGCACGAATACTCTTCGAGACTTAGCCCGGATATAACACCAGCACGAATGCTCTTTGGGACTTAGCCCGGATATAACACCAGTACGAATGCTCTTTGGGACTTAGCCCGGATATATCACTAGCACGAATGCTCTTCGAGACTTAGCCTGGATATATCACTAGCACGAATGCTCTTCGGGACTTAGCCCGAATATATCACTAGCACGAATGCTCTTCGGGACTTAGCCCGGATATATAACTCTCAATTCTCATGTACATATACATATATAACAATACACATTAGTATATCATTTACATTACTTGAATACAAACACAACATGCTTATCGACCATTCAACTTTCAGTTCCATAGCCACATACAAAGATCACATTTATAGTCGTAACACTCTTTCAAAATTGCATCACTTATACCCTTATAATTCAATCCAAATCAAAATTCAAATACGAGTACATGATACGTACCTGATCAACTTAATAATTTAAGCATATCCAAGAGAAGTTATATCGCAAATTCTCATAGTCAGAAGCTTGCTACAGCTCGATCGGGATCAAAATTCATTACAATACAACAAACACATTTTAATTGTCAAAAATCATCACACTATCATTTTATCACTTTATGGCATGTATAAATAGACTCACGCGTGCTACGTTAGTCCTAGAATCGACTAAACCGTAGCTCTGATACCAATAAAATGTAACACCCCTATCCCGTATACGTCGCCGGAATAGGTAAAGGGGCATTACCAGACTTGAAACTCATATCAGAACAGTAAAAATTTTGAATTTTTTTTTATTTTTATTTTTTTTTGAAATAAAGAACATTCCTTTAGATAAATACTAAAGACAACCAGGGATACAATTTAAACTTCTATAAGTACACATTTAAAAGATGCCACTTTCGCATGGCTTATATACATTAACCAAAATATTCTTCTGCCACTGGTCTATTCTACACATGCCATAAAATAACCCAAAACATAACAGTACCAAGCAGTAGATAGTGATAGTGTAAGAAGTTGCTGACGATCCCCGAGTCTGTAGCTTCCAAATGAGATCTATAAAACAGAGGAAACAAGGTAAACGGAGTAAGCATTACAATGCTTAGTAAGTTTAAGCAGTGTCAATAGATAACAATCAAATTATAACATGGTTGTTCGTATTTTTATTTCACTCTTCCTTTGGGTATATCATCCCTTTAACGAATATGCACATCTCATCATATACAATAGGTAGATAAACTTTCACATAAAAGTGAGCTTAGGTAACATAGATATATTGTATAATTTCACATAACCTTTCACACTAATCTGATGCCACATAATCATAGGAATAGTCTCATAGATTGCTCACGTATGCATCACATAACTACCTTATGATTTAGTTCAAATCAAGCTCACATATAAACTCGGAGTACATGCCTGTTTAACCTTTTGCATTGAATATATTTATAAGCAATTCTTATTGCGAAGTCTTATAGCTTTAAACTCTACTCGGATTATCAGCGAGACCTTTAGCTCAGATGAAATCTCCAGACGAAGTCAGCGGGTCTTAACCCAGACATAGTCACCACATATAGTCATCGGGTCTTAAATCCCAGATTTACATCACAAAGTTTCATGCATATTTATTCACATGTTACAGCATTCACATCGACTATCATATTTTTAATTCATTTGCCTCATCAAATATCTAATAAAACACACCTTCCACAGCTTGTCATTTGGCCACAATATATATACACTTTCACGTTCATCACATTGGCCATTCGGCCTTATCTCATATATACACATTCACATTCATCACATAAAATTCTAGATCAAAATATAAATTTTCATATATTCACATCACAATTATCCAAATATACTTCATATACCACATAAACTTTCATGTATGCACTTTGTCTTGGCTGAATCTACATCTATCATTTTCCAATGAATAATTCAATTTCAAGCCATACTATCATTTCATATTCGAATACTTATAAACTTACAATTTCACAATTTTAATATCAAAGATCCATCTAACACTCATATATCATTTTATAATGTCACAAATTAGAATTCACGTATGGGTTTAATCAATAGCTTATGAGCAACTAAAACAAGTTTTATCAATGTTTACAACATAATCACATATTCTCTACAAGCTGTTTTCCTGAGCAACAGTCGTTAAATTATTTGTAACTGGAGCTACGAAACTCCAAATGATGTGCCGTTAATTTTCCATGAAAATAGACTCGTATATCTTCTATCCAAAAAATTTTCAGAATTTGGGGTTTGGCTAATCAATACCAGATTTTTCTTAAAGTTTCCCCTATTTTACTGCTTGACTATTCTGACTACTCTTCACTAAGAATTGAATTTCTCGTTGTACAGAATTCAAAATATGTTTTTGTTTATTTTGTTTGAAACTAGACTCATTAAGGAGTCTAAGCATATAAATCTTATCTTATAATAATTTTTGTACAATTTATAATGATTTTCCAAATACTGGATAGGGGATTTCGGAGCCATTCTGACTCTGTCTCACACAACTTTAAAAAATTTCATTATCGGCAACCCCTTTACTTACTCGGTTTCTTTTATACGAAACTAGACGCATCAAGCTTTAATTACATAATCTATTCAGCCTTTAACTCAATTCCCACAATTTATGGTAATTTTTCCAAAACACACTACTGCTGCTGTCCCAAGCAGATTTATACAAATTTACTCTGTAAAGTTCTCATTCACATATTTAAAACATAATATCATATATGCCATCATTTAGAAAAGTCATTGACCTTAACGTATATACTTAATTCATATTCATCCCATTTAAAAACTTAAAACTTACAAAGGAACCAAACTCAAATACTTAAGAACTTACCTCGGAATTTGTCAAACGATTACAGATCGACTATTCGGTTAGGTAGCTTTTTCTCTTATCCGAAATTGTCCCTATGTGCTCTTAAGCTTAATTGAGTAAATTAAGTATATCAACTTCATATACTTCACTTAATCAAAGCAAGAAATACAATTATCCTCACTATCTCACACATATACGTTCAGTCAATCATTACTATGTTACAAGTCAAGCCTAGCTTAGGCTAGATCGAACATATATAATCTTTTAACTCAATTTACGAATCAAGACATATTAGTTATCAAAGGTTGACCATGATACACATAGTGAGCTCCATTTTCTTTAACTCACATTCGGCACATAAAAACATACACAATTTTTCACACAAGCTAGTATTTTAGCAATTAATATGATACGAGTTAAACCAAAAGTTTACAATAAAATTACAAGGTACATACATAGGGTCCATATACATGTTTATTTTTAAACACCACCCTTTAAACCCTCTAGCTCTACTTACAAGAGACTCTCATAACTAAAATCCATAAGTAAGTCATCCAATTCCACCATTTCAATAAGTATTTTATACCAAATCTAATAACTAAATGTTATTAATGAGATTCATACCAATACCGAATATTCATTAACAACCAAAGCATATATTCAACAATTGAACAATGTGTTTAACCTCCATGGCCGAATAAATCCTTTCTATTCCATTTAACTACCATAAATTTAAAGTATTTAAATCAAGTTCATGAGTTTCTAATTTCGTTACTTCAACCATTCAAAGCCTATCTAATTTCTCAAATAGATTTCTAATACAAGAATTAAGCCAACCTACTAACCTTAACACCCACATTCGGCAAGTGACCACACCCACACTCTCATAACCGAATTTCCATATTACTAAAATCCTCAATACACATATTCCCCTTATTCAACTTCAATTTAAGCTCCCAACTCATAAAACATAAGGAATAGAAATCATCTTCTAAGTTTCCTACCTTAACCGAATGCCCAAATCACCACAAGGATCAAAATTCACACATGGGCTCAATCAAAGACCTATCCATCAACTAAAATTTCATAAAATATCAAAGAATTTACCTAAAACTTACCTTAATTAAGCAAGTAGAAGACCGAATGCCTAGCTTCTTTTCCCCCCTTTTTTCTTCCTTTAGTTCACGGCAAGAAGAACAAAAACATAACCAAAATTTTTTTCTTTCTTTTATATAAAGTAATAACCATTTAACTAAAATTTAATACATATTTTAATATATGCCATCATCATGGCCGGTCACTATTAACAATAAGGGGTATTTGACATGCAAAACCATTATTTTCAATACATGCTTTAATAGACCCTTATAGATTAACCTATCACATTTCAAAAATGTCACACATAAGTCCTATTAACTAAATTCACATGCAATTTACTAAATCGAAGCTTAAAACTTTCACACATTCATATTCACATATAATAAACATAAAATATGACGGCTAATTATTTTTATGACTCGATTTTGTGGTCCCGAAACCACTTTTCGACTAGGGTCAAATTAGGGGTGTCACAACTCTTCCCCCCTTTAGGGATTTTCGTCCTCGAAAATTTCTACCGATGCATAGTTTAGGATAACGTCCTCTTATTGAATTATATCCATATAAACAATAGCTCATCGATAGCAATTGTAATTCATTACTGATTTCGCATCGATCTATAAAATCATTTTCTTATCTTAAAACAAATACATAAACATTTCTACAAGTATGCACATATATCTCATTTTCTTGATTTCATAAGCAATAATCACTTAATTTAATTCACAAATGCATTTCAAACACATATTAAGCACATATTAACATGTATAATTCACATCACCAACCCACATATTTGTAACCCACATTTTCATTCATGTATAAGCTGTAACCTGACCGAAAGTACACATATACTCAAACATCCTAATAAATATCCTTTATAACTCCATCATATCTCACTATTCAACTTAACCTATTTCCAACAGAAAATCAACTTCCACATACCTGAACATTGAATTCATTTAGCACATTCAATCACCATTAACGATAGCCGTATACAATCGATTTGGCATAAAGCCTCATATAGTATACCGACATGGGATTTATTTTAGCACATAACCCATATATCCAAAATTATCAGCATTCATCAAAAATTTTTACAGACTTTCAAATGTCGAACTTAATCGAAATAATTTCTTGAACATGATTAATAAAAATAGGGGTCATTTAGCAATAGCACATATGACTTCATATACCAAGCATCCCATAAACTAAATCTGTAACACATTTATAACATGAATTCATTTCTTAACAACATATCCACCATCTTAAATCAATGCCTTCATTCCATACGAGGTTTTACATGAATCTTGTTTTACTCACTTAATGTCTACTGACCGATCTTGCACACATAGTGCTCGGTTGAAGAACTCGCACTCTCAGTGCCTCTAATCATTTGCACACATAGTGCCCCTATTCATTTGTTGTTACACATTGAAATGACTTAACCAAGTCTATAAACATCATGTATGTACACTTTTAAACATATCCTTTCATTTAAATTTGAATTCGTATAGTAATGAACACTTAAATTTTGCTCAAATTACCGGCACGAAGCCTACTAGGCACGAAGGCCCGAATACACATCACTAGCATGATTGCTCTTCGGGACCTAGCCCGGATATAACATCAGCACGAATGCTCTTCGGGACTTAACCCTAATATAACTCTAGCACGAATACTCTTCGAGACTTAGCCCGGATATAACACCAGCACGAATGCTCTTTGGGACTTAGCCCGGATATAACACCAGTACGAATGCTCTTTGGGACTTAGCCCGGATATATCACTAGCACGAATGCTCTTCGAGACTTAGCCTGGATATATCACTAGCACGAATGCTCTTCGGGACTTAGCCCGAATATATCACTAGCACGAATGCTCTTCGGGACTTAGCCCGGATATATAACTCTCAATTCTCATGTACATATACATATATAACAATACACATTAGTATATCATTTACATTACTTGAATACAAACACAACATGCTTATCGACCATTCAACTTTCAGTTCCATAGCCACATACAAAGATCACATTTATAGTCGTAACACTCTTTCAAAATTGCATCACTTATACCCTTATAATTCAATCCAAATCAAAATTCAAATACGAGTACATGATACGTACCTGATCAACTTAATAATTTAAGCATATCCAAGAGAAGTTATATCGCAAATTCTCATAGTCAGAAGCTTGCTACAGCTCGATCGGGATCAAAATTCATTACAATACAACAAACACATTTTAATTGTCAAAAATCATCACACTATCATTTTATCACTTTATGGCATGTATAAATAGACTCACGCGTGCTACGTTAGTCCTAGAATTGACTAAACCGTAGCTCTGATACCAATAAAATGTAACACCCCTATCCCGTATACGTCGCCGGAATAGGTAAAGGGGCATTACCAGACTTGAAACTCATATCAGAACAGTAAAAATTTTGAATTTTTTTTTATTTTTATTTTTTTTTGAAATAAAGAACATTCCTTTAGATAAATACTAAAGACAACCAGGGATACAATTTAAACTTCTATAAGTACACATTTAAAAGATGCCACTTTCGCATGGCTTATATACATTAACCAAAATATTCTTCTGCCACTGGTCTATTCTACACATGCCATAAAATAACCCAAAACATAACAGTACCAAGCAGTAGATAGTGATAGTGTAAGAAGTTGCTGACGATCCCCGAGTCTGTAGCTTCCAAATGAGATCTATAAAACAGAGGAAACAAGGTAAACGGAGTAAGCATTACAATGCTTAGTAAGTTTTAAGCAGTGTCAATAGATAACAATCAAATTATAACATGGTTGTTCGTATTTTTATTTCACTCTTCCTTTGGGTATATCATCCCTTTAACGAATATGCACATCTCATCATATACAATAGGTAGATAAACTTTCACATAAAAGTGAGCTTAGGTAACATAGATATATTGTATAATTTCACATAACCTTTCACACTAATCTGATGCCACATAATCATAGGAATAGTCTCATAGATTGCTCACGTATGCATCACATAACTACCTTATGATTTAGTTCAAATCAAGCTCACATATAAACTCGGAGTACATGCCTGTTTAACCTTTTGCATTGAATATATTTATAAGCAATTCTTATTGCGAAGTCTTATAGCTTTAAACTCTACTCGGATTATCAGCGAGACCTTTAGCTCAGATGAAATCTCCAGACGAAGTCAGCGGGTCTTAACCCAGACATAGTCACCACATATAGTCATCGGGTCTTAAATCCCAGATTTACATCACAAAGTTTCATGCATATTTATTCACATGTTACAGCATTCACATCGACTATCATATTTTTAATTCATTTGCCTCATCAAATATCTAATAAAACACACCTTCCACAGCTTGTCATTTGGCCACAATATATATACACTTTCACGTTCATCACATTGGCCATTCGGCCTTATCTCATATATACACATTCACATTCATCACATAAAATTCTAGATCAAAATATAAATTTTCATATATTCACATCACAATTATCCAAATATACTTCATATACCACATAAACTTTCATGTATGCACTTTGTCTTGGCTGAATCTACATCTATCATTTTCCAATGAATAATTCAATTTCAAGCCATACTATCATTTCATATTCGAATACTTATAAACTTACAATTTCACAATTTTAATATCAAAGATCCATCTAACACTCATATATCATTTTATAATGTCACAAATTAGAATTCACGTATGGGTTTAATCAATAGCTTATGAGCAACTAAAACAAGTTTTATCAATGTTTACAACATAATCACATATTCTCTACAAGCTGTTTTCCTGAGCAACAGTCGTTAAATTATTTGTAACTGGAGCTACGAAACTCCAAATGATGTGCCGTTAATTTTCCATGAAAATAGACTCGTATATCTTCTATCCAAAAAATTTTCAGAATTTGGGGTTTGGCTAATCAATACCAGATTTTTCTTAAAGTTTCCCCTATTTTACTGCTTGACTATTCTGACTACTCTTCACTAAGAATTGAATTTCTCGTTGTACAGAATTCAAAATATGTTTTTGTTTATTTTGTTTGAAACTAGACTCATTAAGGAGTCTAAGCATATAAATCTTATCTTATAATAATTTTTGTACAATTTATAATGATTTTCCAAATACTGGATAGGGGATTTCGGAGCCATTCTGACTCTGTCTCACACAACTTTAAAAAATTTCATTATCGGCAACCCCTTTACTTACTCGGTTTCTTTTATACGAAACTAGACGCATCAAGCTTTAATTACATAATCTATTCAGCCTTTAACTCAATTCCCACAATTTATGGTAATTTTTCCAAAACACACTACTGCTGCTGTCCCAAGCAGATTTATACAAATTTACTCTGTAAAGTTCTCATTCACATATTTAAAACATAATATCATATATGCCATCATTTAGAAAAGTCATTGACCTTAACGTATATACTTAATTCATATTCATCCCATTTAAAAACTTAAAACTTACAAAGGAACCAAACTCAAATACTTAAGAACTTACCTCGGAATTTGTCAAACGATTACAGATCGACTATTCGGTTAGGTAGCTTTTTCTCTTATCCGAAATTGTCCCTATGTGCTCTTAAGCTTAATTGAGTAAATTAAGTATATCAACTTCATATACTTCACTTAATCAAAGCAAGAAATACAATTATCCTCACTATCTCACACATATACGTTCAGTCAATCATTACTATGTTACAAGTCAAGCCTAGCTTAGGCTAGATCGAACATATATAATCTTTTAACTCAATTTACGAATCAAGACATATTAGTTATCAAAGGTTGACCATGATACACATAGTGAGCTCCATTTTCTTTAACTCACATTCGGCACATAAAAACATACACAATTTTTCACACAAGCTAGTATTTTAGCAATTAATATGATACGAGTTAAACCAAAAGTTTACAATAAAATTACAAGGTACATACATAGGGTCCATATACATGTTTATTTTTAAACACCACCCTTTAAACCCTCTAGCTCTACTTACAAGAGACTCTCATAACTAAAATCCATAAGTAAGTCATCCAATTCCACCATTTCAATAAGTATTTTATACCAAATCTAATAACTAAATGTTATTAATGAGATTCATACCAATACCGAATATTCATTAACAACCAAAGCATATATTCAACAATTGAACAATGTGTTTAACCTCCATGGCCGAATAAATCCTTTCTATTCCATTTAACTACCATAAATTTAAAGTATTTAAATCAAGTTCATGAGTTTCTAATTTCGTTACTTCAACCATTCAAAGCCTATCTAATTTCTCAAATAGATTTCTAATACAAGAATTAAGCCAACCTACTAGCCTTAACACCCACATTCGGCAAGTGACCACACACACACTCTCATAACCGAATTTCCATATTACTAAAATCCTCAATACACATATTCCCCTTATTCAACTTCAATTTAAGCTCCCAACTCATAAAACATAAGGAATAGAAATCATCTTCTAAGTTTCCTACCTTAACCGAATGCCCAAATCACCACAAGGATCAAAATTCACACATGGGCTCAATCAAAGACCTATCCATCAACTAAAATTTCATAAAATATCAAAGAATTTACCTAAAACTTACCTTAATTAAGCAAGTAGAAGACCGAATGCCTAGCTTCTTTTCCCCCCTTTTTTCTTCCTTTAGTTCACGGCAAGAAGAACAAAAACATAACCAAAATTTTTTTCTTTCTTTTATATAAAGTAATAACCATTTAACTAAAATTTAATACATATTTTAATATATGCCATCATCATGGCCAGCCACTATTAACAATAAGGGGTATTTGACATGCAAAACCATTATTTTCAATACATGCTTTAATAGACCCTTATAGATTAACCTATCACATTTCAAAAATGTCACACATAAGTCCTATTAACTAAATTCACATGCAATTTACTAAATCGAAGCTTAAAACTTTCACACATTCATATTCACATATAATAAACATAAAATATGACGGCTAATTATTTTTATGACTCAATTTTGTGGTCCCGAAACCACTTTTCGACTATGGTCAAATTAGAGGTGTCACAATCGTCGAATGGAAACCACCTAATTTTGTAACCGAGGTTAGAAGCTTTTGGGCTTAGCCGGTTACTATCAAAGATTTGTGAAAGGATTCTCTATGATAGCAACTCCGATGATGATATTGTTACAGAAAAATGTTAAGCTTGATTGGACGGAAAAGTGTCAGCAAAGTTTTGAGAAGTTAAAAACATTGCTGACTGAAGCTCCTGTTTTAGTATTACCTGAGTCTTGGAAAGAGTTTGTGGTCTACAGTGATGCATTCTCAAATGGATTGGGCTGTGTACTTATGCAAGATAGAAAAACGATAGCCTATGCTTAATGGCAATTGAAGTCACACGAGAAGAACTATCTGACACATGACCTAGAGCTTGCCGCCATCGTTTTTGCTTTGAAAATTTGGAGGCATTATTTATATGGTGAGACTTGCCGCATATTCACTGACAACAAAAGTTTGAAGTATTTAATGACTCAAAAAGAATTAAATTTGAGGTAGCGGAGGTGGCTAGAGTTAATCAAGGATTACGAACTGATTATTAACTATCACCTGGGAAAGGCGAATGTGGTCACTGAGGCTTTGAGCAGAAAATCCTTGTTTGTATTAAGGGCCATGGATGCTCGTTTGGCATTGTTTGGTGATGGTTCAGTCTTGGCTGAGCTAGAGGCTAGGCCAACATTCCTTCAGGAAATCTATGATGCTTAAACTAATGATGATGACTTGCAAGCTAAAAGAACTCAATGTGAGTCAGGTATTGAATCAGATTTTTGGATTGGTTCTGATGGATGTTTAATGTTCAGAGATAGGGTTTGTGTACCCAAAAATAATGAACTCATTCGAAAAATTTTGCAAGAAGCACATAACAACCGTTTGTCAATTCACCTGGGAAGTACCAAGATATACAATGATTTGAAGAAAATGTACTGGTGGAACGGCATGAAAAGAGATATTTCTAAATTTGTGTTGAAATGCCTAGTATGTTAGCAAGTTAAAGCTGAACATCAAGTGCCTTCAGGTTTGCTACAGGCTGTGATGATCCCAGAATGGAAGTGCGAGAGTTACTATGGATTTCATGACAGGATTGCCATTGACTCCGAAGAAGAAAGATGCTGTATGGGTCGTAGTAGATAAGTTAACGAAGTCGGCTCATTTTATTTCGGTGAGGACAGATTACTCCCTCAATAGATTGGCTGACTGTATTTCTGATATTGTAAGATTGCATGGGGTACCACTGTCGATTATTTCTGACAGAGACTCGAGGTTCACTTTGAGATTCTGGAAGAAATTACAAGAAGCCTTGGGTACAAAGTTAAGTTTTAGTACAGCTTTTCACCCTCAGACAGATGGTCAGTCTGAGCGGATGATTCAGATTCTTGAGGATATGTTGCGATGTTACATCCTTGAATTTCAGGGTAGCTAGGAAAAATATTTGCCGCTAGTAGAATTCGCCTACAATAACAGTTTTCAGACGAGTTTGAAGATGGCACCTTATGAGGCCTTGTATGGAAGGAAGTACCGAACTCTACCGTACTAGACAGAACTTAAGGGAAATCAGATTCATGGAGTTGACTTGATTAAAGAAACTGAAGAGAAAGTTAAAGTGATATGAGACTGTTTGAAAGTGGCATCGAATAGGAAAAATTTATATGTTGATTTGAAAAGAAAGGAAATCGAGTTTCAAGTTGAAGATAGAGTATTCTTAAAAGTGTCTCTATGGAAAAAGGTGTTGAGATTTGGCCGGAAAGGCAAATTGAGTCCGCTATTTATCGGACCGTATGAGATCATTGAAAGAGTTAGACTGTTAGCCTATCACTTGGCATTGCCACTTGAACTAGAAAAGATTCACGATGTGTTCCACGTATCTATGTTAAGGCGATACTGATTAGACCCCTCTTATGTGATTTCACCGACTGAGATTGAAATTCGATCGGACATGACCTATGGAGAGGAACCAGTTAAGATATTGGCTCGTGAGGTTAAACAGCTGAGGAATAAAGATGTGGCCTTAGGAAAAGTTTTATGGCATCAACATCGTGTAGAAGAGGCTACATGGGAACCAGAAGAAACCATGAGAAGCCAATATCTGAATCTGTTCACTTGTAAGACTTTCGAGGATGAAAGTCCTTAAGGGGGGATAAATGTAACATCCCAAAATAAGGCCTAGTAGAAATAGTGATTTCGGGACCACAAATCTAACATTAAAATATTTATTTTATGATTATTACGAGGCTTAGATATGAGAATATGCATGTGTTAAAGTTTCATGAAGAAATTCTTTGAGTAAGTGCCCAATTGGAAAATTAGGGACTAAATTGAATAAATTGCAAAACTTGGATTCTAGAAGTAATTTTCATGAAATTGCTTTTGATTATAAAATATAAGGTCTTGGGGAGCAATTTTCCCAATTTCTAAGTTTTTGGACAGAAATGGGCTTGCATGGATGAAATTTCAAAGAAATGGCTTAAGGGCATTTTGGTCATTTGGCATACTAATGAAATAAAATGGGAAAAATAAGGAAAAAATCAGCCATTCTTCTCCCTTGTCCTGCTGAAATTCCTAAGCCACCATAGCTAGGGTTTCCAAGCTTTTCAAGCTCATTAGTAAGTGCTCCCAAGCTCCGTTTTTAATGTTCTTTGTAATTTTTAGATACAGTAGCTTACTCTCTCCATTTCTAACCATAAATAAATGTAAGTACAACTTACTCATCACCATCCAATACAACTCATATTGCATACATTGAGCCCATATCTCATACATTTTAATTAGGTACCTGTACAACTTATCACATGATCATAACTTTTCTCATTTTGATATAAATCATAAACCATTTGTTGAACCATTTGGAATACTACCGAATACTCAATAGCCCTAACATGTGTTAAGATACAGACACCATGTCCTAAACATGGTCTTACACTGGCTTTCATATAGCGAGGCCAACGCCATATCCCAGACAGGTCTTACACTGGCTCTCATCTATTGGTGTTGATGCCATGTCCTAGACAGGTCTTACACTGACATACCACAAGTTGATGCCATGTCCCAGACAGGTCTTACACTAGCTTGTATATCGCAAGGCCTATGCATGTCCTAGACATGTCTTACACTAGCACTCGTCTCAATGCTGATGCATGTCCCAAACATGGCTTACATTGGCTTAAATATCTCGAGGCCGATGCATGTCCCAGACATGTCTTACACTGGCTCTCATGCTGTGGCTGATGCATGTCCCAGACATGTATTACACTAGCACACATATCACCCATTATCACGGTATAAATATCCAAGTATATTCCAAATGTTCAACGAAAGTCTTTACTACGTAAATTTCTCAACATGTATTCTCATACTCAAAATCAAGAAAATTTAGGCCATATCAACTCAATTACACATCATAAAGATATAGTTGTATTATTAACATACAACTTACCTCGGTATTCAAAATATGGTGACTATTTCGGCTTAGTCCACTAGCTTTGCTTCTCCCCAATCTAGGCCTAGATTTTGTAATTGTTGATTTATAATGATGAAAATTCACACATTTAATTATTTTATTAATCTAGGTACTCAACAATTCATAATTGGGCAAAATGGTCATTTTGCCTTTTAAACTTTCACAAAATAACCATTTTACCTCTAGACCCGAAAATCAATTTTTATCGAATTTCCTTGTTAGCCAAGCCTAACCGACCATTTATTACTCTTATGACAACCCCAAATTCCTAATATTTCACAACATTATTATCTATTTTACAAACTTTACAAAATGGTCCTATTGGGGTTTTCATGAGAAGTCCATTTACAAAAGTTGCTTATTTTACAACCATGATTCATTTTCTTCCATAAAATTTCAGAAAACAACATGAAAACTCTCATGGTAAAACCTATACTTTTAATCATTTTACAAAATAGTCCCCTCATTTGAAAGCTCATGCAACAAGGGTTCTAAAAATACAAAAATTATCAAGAAAAACCATCAAAATCACTTACTTGAGAGGGTTACAAGTTGCTGAAATTTTCAAGCTTTCAAACCCCAACAATGGCTGAATTTTTGATAGAGAAGAAATGGTGAAAAGGGATGATATCATCTTTCTTTTATTTTATTTCTATTTTAGTCAAATAAGATACAAAAACCCACCTAATTTGACTTTTTGACCATTCTTGTCCCCATGGCAGGCCAAGCACTCTTTTTAGGGTCTATTTGCCCTTTAAAGACCCCCAATTTTGGTTCTCTAGCTATTTGACACCCTTAGCTATCAAAATAAGACTTTTGCACTTTATGCGATTTAGTCCTTTTTCGCGATTAAGCTCTCAAACTCTAAAATTAATTCACCAAAATTTTCATGCACCTTTATAATCACGTCATCACACATAAAATAATATTAAAATAATTTCTATGGTTTTGAAATAGTGGTTTCATAACCACTATTTCGACTACCCCTAAAATCGAGCTGTTACAAGGATAGCTTAAAAAGATGGTAATGTGGCTTATAATGTAGGTTCATTGCAATAAATAGGCCTTCAATTACAGTTTCAAGGGTCTAATATCGTAGGGTTGGCTTGAAAAGGCTCAAATGATCCAAAGAAATAGTGCCTATATCATTTTAGATTTTTATGTCCCCTAGGATTTCGCCTTAAGAAAGTTACTAAGTCAATTCTAAAGATATAAACCTCCATGCATGTCTAATCTCAGGAGGCGAATCACTTTCACTTTATCTTTAGTTTCTCGGATCAAATCAACCCTATGAATCTTTTTCTCACTAAGCTCAATCTAATATAATGGAATTCAGCATTTGCGACCATACAATGCTTCATACGGTGCCATTTTAATGCTCGATTGAAAACTATTGTTATACGCGAATTCAACCAATGGAAATATTTCTCCCAATTGCCTTCAAATTCTAAAACATAACAACGAAGCATATCTTCGAGAATTTGTATTACTCTCTCAGACTGACCATCGATTTGCGAATGAAATGCAGTGCTAAAGTTTAACTTTGTACCTAGAGCTTATTGCAATTTCTTCCAAAATCACGACGTAAACCTTGGATCTCTATCCGATATAATCGAAGCTGACACCCCGTGCAATCTAACGATCTCAGCAATGTACAACTCAGCCAATTTTTCAAGGAAATAATCTGTACGTACCGGAATGGAACGACAACCCAAATAGCATCTTTTTTTTAGAAGACAGAGGCAAACTCGATACGAAATCCATTATGACTCTATCTCATTTCCACTTTGGTATCATCACAGGCTGTAGCAATATCGAAGGCACCTGAAGCTCAGATTTTACTTGTTGAAAAACTAAACATCTCGACACAAACTCTGAAATGTCTCGTTTCATGCCTGACCACCAATACAATTATTTCAAGTTATTGTACATTTTGGTACTCCCCGAGTGAACAGATAAACAACCATTGTGTGCTTCGTATAGAATTTTCTGAATAAGTTCAGAATTGCTTCATGTAGAATTTTCTGAATAAGTTCAGAACTCTTTGGTATGCAAATCCTATCTCAGAACATTAAACAATCTTCGGATCCGATTTGATAGTCTGAATCACTAGTCGACTCACATTGCACTCTTTTAGCTTGAAGTTCTTTGTCACACTTTTGAGCTTCACAAATTTGCTGAAGAAAAACCGGTTTAACTTTCAACTCTGCTAGAATGAAACCATTGTCAGCCAAGGTTAACTTAGTATTCATCACTCTCAAAACAAATAACAATTTTCTACTCAAAGCATCCTTGACTACATTCACTTTCCCTGGATGATAATCAATCACTAACGCATAGTTTTTCAGCAACTCTAACCATCTTGGTTGTTGCCAATTCAAATGTTTCTGAGTCATTATATATTTCAAAATCTTATTATTAGTAAAGATATGACATTTTTCACCATATAAATGATGTCACTAAATTTTCAATGCGAAAACAATAGCGACCAACTCTAAATTGTGCATCAGATAATTCTTTTCATGCGACTTCAATTGTCTAGAGGCATAAGCTACCACTTTTCCCTCTTGCATCAAAACAACCTAAACCTTTCAATGACGCGTCAGTGAAAATAACAAATTCTTTACCCAACTCAGGTTGAACAAAAATTGGTGCCTCAGTTAGTAATGCTTTCAACTGTTCAAAACTCTATTGACATTTTTCGGGCCATTCGAATTTCACATCTTTTTGTAATAATCTTGTCATCAGTGTAGCAATCATCGAGAATCCTTTAACAAAACGTCGATAGTAACCAACTAGCCCCAGAAAGATTTTGACTTCGGATACATTTCTTGGTGGTTTCCAATCAACAACTGGAGAAATCTTACTCGGGTCAACTCGTATACCTTCCACTGAAACAATGTGCCCCAGAAATTCAACTTCTCGAAGCCAAAACTCACATTTTCTGAATTTAGCGTACAATTGCTTATCTCTCAAGGTTTGTAACACAATTCTCAAATGCTCAACATGCTCAGACTCATCTTGAGAATAGATTAGAATGTCGTCAAGGAATACAACAACAAATCTATCTAAATACGGTCTAAAAAGAAATTCATAATGTCCATACCTTGTTCTTAATGCTGTTTTTGGCACATTCGAATCCTTAACTTGCAACTAATAGTAACTAGACCGTAGATCAATCTTCAAAAACACTGTTACTCCTTTTAACTGATCGAACAAATCATCGATTCTCCGTAACGGATACTTGTTCTTTATCATAACCTTATTGAGCTGACGATAGTCAATACACATTCTCATTGATTTTTCTTTCTCCTTTACAAACAATACTGGCGCGCCCCAGGGCGAAAAACTAGGTCGTGCAAAACCTCTATCTGTTAACTCTTGCAATTGAGCTTTTAGTTCTTTCAATTCTGTTGGAGCCATTCTGTATGGAGCTATCAATATCGGTGATGTTCTCGGCATTAATTCAATGGCAAACTCGACCTTTCTGATCAGTGGTAACTCGGTAATTCTTCTGGAAACACACCTAGATATTCACAGACAATTGGCACTGATTCAATCTTAGATTCAGATACTTTTGTATCCAAAACATAAGCTAGGTAAACATCAAAACATTTTCTCACATATCTCTGAGCTGACATCGATGAAATCACAACATGCAATCCACCCAACTCATCTTATTCAATTCGAATGATTTCACTATTCTGACATTTCAATTCAATAGTCTTTCATCTACAATTCACAGCGGCATCATGTAGCGTTAACCAATCCATACCCAGAATTACATCGAACTCATCAAACGGTAAAAGCATCAGATTTGCCAAAAAATAGTAACCCCGAGTCATTAAAGGACAGTTCTTGCAAACTTTATCAACTAGAACATACTTGCCTAAACGGTTCGATTCTTTAATCACAAACTCAGTAAACTCAATAGATAAACTCTTACTAGACACTGAATTCATAAAAATATATGAATGAGTCGATCCAGGATCAATTAATACAACTACATTAATGTCATAAAAAGAAAATGTATCGGTGATAACATTGGGACGCATCTTCACAAGTGCAAATCGCATAAGCTTTAGCAGGTGCTCTAGCCTCTAATCTAACTGTAGAACATCTTGTAGTGTCGCGATTACTACTCATACTCCCAATGTTTCGGGTTTCTAACACCCCTTACCCAAGTCCGAGGCTAGGACTGGGCACGAGGCATTACCTGACTTAACCCCATGCACACAATCATTTTTGAGTTATAAAAACTAGGTCAAACTTAAAACTTTTCTCTTTCAATCTAAAAGTTCTTAATATGGGCCTATGAGGTCCAAATCACATTTTGTAAATAACCCGGGATTAATCCCAACATCTTTGAAAACTTTAAAAAATTCCACTTGAAGCAGGGCACACGCTCATGTGAAAGGGCAACACACTCGTGTGGCCATTATGACATTGCCGTGCTAAAGGGCCGTATGGTTCACACGGCCTAAGCACAAAGGGACACACCCGTGCCCTGAGGCCGTGTGAATTAAATTCTAAATTTGAACCTACAGGTGTTTTCACACGGCTTGACACACACCCATGTCCATGGCCCGTGTCCTTCACATGGTCATGACACGCCTGTGTCTAAAACCCGTGACACTTTGTTTCTGATGTCAACAACAATTTAGGGGCACACGGCCAAGGCACACGCCCCTGGCCAGAGGCCGGGTCCAACACACAGCTGAGACACACGGCCGTGTCTCTACCCATGTGTTTACTACTACGTATACTGACTTGTAAATTTGAGGTGCAGGGGACACATGGCCGAATAACATGCCCATGAGGCTGACCATGCGTCACACACGGCCTAGACACACTCCCGTGTGTCTACCCGTATGGACAATATAAGGCTATCTACCAAGCCCCTTGCCACCTTGAAACATAATCTATCATACCCAAGTTTATCACAACCTGATTTCTCAACCAAGCAACCGTAACTAAGTCCTATATACATTTCATACATATACAACCATGCCAACAATTTTAACATTCACGAAAGACTTTCTTGCATTCATAAAACAACTTTAAATATTAGCCATTATTCATGGCCTTATACAAAACGAGTCAAGTACTAAATTAAGCCAACACATTTGGCCCCAAAACAATGTGACACTTTAACAAAATCAAAGGATCCTATACATTCCATAATCAAAATAAAGGAACTAACTATACCAAGTGCTTCAAAATGATAGTGTGACTGGCTTCTCCAACGTAGGTGATGATCCACGAGCTACTTTGGCGGCACTATAAGAAAATGGGGTAATCATAAAACTTAGTAAGTTGCATGAAAATAAACATCAACTAATTATTGTAGAACAATATGCTCATAACCTTTCATAGCTTGTTCATGAATACCATAAACGGATATAAGCACAACTTACTTATCACCATCCAATACAATTCATATGGCATATATTGAGCCTACATCTCATACATTTCAAATAGGTACCTGAACCACTCACCACATGGTCATAAATTTTCTCATTTCGATATAAATCATGAATCTTTCGTTGAACCATTTGGAATACTACCGAATACTCAATAGCCCCGAACATGGGATAAAATGTCGACGTCATTTCCCAGACAGGCCTAACACTGGCTAACACATTAAAGTCAATGCCATGTCCCAGACAGGGGTTACACCGACTTTCAAATATCGAGGTCGATACCATGTCCCAGACAGGTCTTATACTGGTTCTCATCTATCGGTGTCGATGCCATGTCCCAGACAGGTCTTACACAAACACACAACAAGCTGACGCAATGTCTCAGGTAGGTCTTACATAGCTTGTTTATCCCGAGGCTGATCTATCTCCCAGACATGTCTTACACTAGCTCTCGTCTCAATGTTGATGCATGTCCTAGACATGTCTTACACTGGCACTCATGATGTGGCTGATGCATGTCCCAGAATGTCTTACACTGGCTCACATACCACCCAATGTCATGGTATAAATATCCAAGTCTATTCTAAATGTTCAACTGGAAATCTTTACTGCATTAATTTCTCAAAATGCATTCTCACATTCACAATCATAACAATTTATGCAATATTAATTCAAACATACATCATAACAAAATAGTTGCATTATTGACATATAACTTACCTCGGTATACAAAACATGAGCGACTATTTCGACTTAGTCCATTAGCTTGGCTTGTCCCTGGTCTAGGCTCAGATTTTGTATTTCTTGATCTAAAATAATAAGAATTCACATATTTAATCATTTTATCGATCTAGGTACTCAATCATTTATAATTGGGCAAAATGATCATTTTGCCCCTAGACTCGAAAATCAATTTTTATCACATTTTCTCATTAATCAAGCCTAGCCGAATACTTTTTATACTAGGAGCAGACTACAATTCTCATTATTTCACACATTTATTACTTATCTCACAACTTATGCAAAATGGTCCTTAGTTAGTTTTTCCATGAAAACTGCTTCAGAAAAGTTGTTTATTTCACAACCATGATTCATTTTCTTCCATAAAATTTCAGAAAACAACATGAACACTCTTATGGAAAAAACCTTAGACTTTTAACCATTTTGCAAAATAGTCCCCTCATTGGAAAGCTCATGCTACAAGGATCCGATCTATATCTACGTAACATGGATACATGAAACATGTCGTGAATCTTTTCCAACTCTGAGGGCAAAGTCAATCGATAGGAAACAGGCCCTACTCTCTCAAGAATCTCATAAGGTCCTATGAAACGAGGACTCAGCTTGCTCTTTCTATTGAATTTGAGGACCTTCCTCCACAGGGATACTTTCAAGAACACCTTATCACCGACTTGAAACTCGATCTGTTTTTGTTTCAAATCTGCGTAAGATTTCTATCTGTAACACCCCGAACCCGAGGCCGTCGCCGGAGTCGAACACGAGGTGTTAACAGACTTCAAACCACTTATTAAAATTTTTCCAGACAAGCGGTCAATCTGCGTACTAGTCGCTTTAAAAATCATATCTTGAGCTCTGGAACTCAAAATCCAGTTCCGTGAATTTTCCCTGAAACTAGACTCATATTCCCATCTACATATTTTTTTCTAGAATTTTTGGTCAGGCCAATTAGTACAGTTTATTAGTCAAAGTCTCCCATGTTACTGGGGTCGACTACACTGACCTTTGTGTATTACGACCTGGATATCTCCCTGTACAGAACTTCCATACTGATTCCGTTTGTTTCTATAGAAACTAGACTCAGAGAGGAATCTATACATATATGGTATGACTCCTAATTATCTCTGGTTAATTTATAATGAATTTCCAAAGTCGGAGCAGGGAATCCAGAAACCGTTCTGGCCCTGTCCCACGAGAACCTGATTATCTCTTAACATACTGTCCATATGATCCTTTCGTTACTTCTATATGAAAATAGACTCATCGAACTTCGATTACATAATTTATTCATCAATTAATTCCACTCCTACTATTTTTAGTGATTTTTCAATCTCATGTCACTGCTGCTGCCAGCATCTGTTACGAAAGCAACTATGCCCACTTCGTGTTTACTCCTTGATCTAACTAATAATTCATCATGCATATCACAAATTATGATCATGACTAACCATGCCAAAGGCTAATCATTGTCAAACTTCCCCTACTACACTATTGCCATATCATGAATTTTAACACCAAAATAATCAACCATGACGTATGGCATAAAAAGGTCGAATTATCAAGATTTGCGACCTAACGTTATGAATCCAAACCCAACCGAACATTTATGCCATTTTCGCATGGCTAAAAGATTACATACCAAAGTTCAAACACAACATAATAGCCTATACATGCCGAAATGTTCTCCTAAGCCAACTAAGAAGAAAGTACCAAAACTTGCTATCCGGTGTGATGACTTCGATGACGGCCCGACCACGCAAAAGGAGATGAGTCCAAGAAACCTAGAATAGGTGACAAGGAAACACCGAGTGAGTTTATAACTCAGTAAGTCATAAGCAATACACTACCATCCATTAATAACATTATCACAAGAGGAAACAAAATGGAACGAGGCTAGTTACTCCATCCATACCGAACCATACCATAGTTCCTCCGACCTATCGGTTCAATCTCATACCAAATCATGCATTCACATTCCATATACCCATCAATAGAATATTCGAGGCATTTTCATAAATCATTTTATTTTCGTTACAATCATACAACTAAACGGCCTTTCACCCATTCCACGATAAATCTTATGTACGTGACTTCAAGTATATTTGTCACATAGGTTCAACTTACCAAGCTCAACTCCAAATATAAACATAGCACCTATTAGCCATGAACTCAAGATACTTACCCGATCCGCTATCCGTGATCGACTCAATAGTGTCGCACACTTAGTGTCCATAATGATTCAAGAATATTTATTAAGTCCGCACACTCAGTGCTATATAATCAACTCGCACACTTAGTGCTACATAATCATACTCGCACACTTAGTGCTACATAGTCAACTCGCACACTTAGTGCTACATAGTCAAACTCGCACACTTAGTGCTACATATTCAATTCGCACACTTAGTGCTGCACAATTTAAACCCGCACACTTAGCGCCAATCTCATGGTCATAAATGTTTATACCCGCACATTTAGTGCCGATATCAACAACTCAATACATCTCACCTCTTTTCTTTTCATTCAACACTTTCATCACCACATACGTACATGCATATATATATATTTATTCATTCCATTCAGCATCATTACATAAACGTTATGACCATTTGAATTAATACCAACTATATGCTTAATGACTTACTTTATGTTGGGTAAGACGGTTCCAACTCGGCTACTCGATGATCTTTTCTTTGCCTTTGCTTGATTCTCTCCCTTTGATGTCTTGATCTATAATAAACACATTTAGTAGTTTAATTTTCTTGCTGGATACTTATGTATAATTTAACGGTTTTCGCTCCATTTCACAATTATCCTTGTTCAAAATATCAAAACCTTAACCATATTCGATTAATGCTTCAAGGCCGAATGCATTATCGCTATTATGGTAACCTAGTCTTGAGTATTTTTGATTCTAATATACAACATCATGAATCAACTCAACCTTATAAGCCAATATTACTCCTTCAATCGGTTATCAAGAGTTAACAAAAATAGTATCACAAACATATACACCTATATGGCCGAATATACCAAATTAAATTTGACCTTACGTATGTGATTACCTATAGTTAATATACATCAAATTTCATACATTTAACCCTTAATTTCCACCACATAACAAGCATAAATCGGGTTTATGGATATACCATGGCCGATTCAATCTAATCACTTCCAAAATCATCAACCATTTTCAATGCATATAACATATATAAACATGAATAAGTTTCATATAATCTCTTAACACGTTTACTTCTTCCATCAACAACCTTTTGTTTCTTTATCCATCAAAACTTAAAGGAAATAATCAAATTCCTTCTTTAATAGCCATAGCCGAATGGTCCATCCATCCATCAAAGTTTTTTAAAAAGAATTAGCATGGTCTAAGTAAGAACCATGATAATTAACCTAAAACAAGCTAAAATTTCACAACTTTAACACAATATACTAACCTTATTAAACATTCAAATGGCCGAAAGTTCTTTGCCCCTATTCCTTCCTTCAATTCGGCCAAGAAGACAAGAATGAAGCCCCTTTTTTTTTTCATCACATTTTCATTCTTTTCTTTTATTTATTAAATCCCATAACCCAATATCAATTTCAACAAATATTTTGCCCATCATCAACCCACCTTGGCCGGCCACTATAAGGAAAATTGGGCAATTTGACATGCAAGTCCACCTTTGTGTTGACATGCACTAATAAGCCCCTTTAAAATTAACCTATCATTTTTCACCATGTCTCATGTTGATCCCTATTTAATAATTCCTCATGCAATTTGCAAAATTAAGGCATGAAACTTCCACATATGCATGTACACACATAATAAACATAGAATATAACAATTAATTATCTTCATATGTGACAGCCCAAAGTTGACCCTAGTCGGGAAGTGGTTTCGGGACCGCTAAACCGAGTCACCGAAATGTTTGAATGTGATACTTATTGTCTAGAATATGTAATTACGAATGTGTGAAAATTTCAAGCTTCAATTTGGTTGATTTCATGTGAATTTAGTCAATAGGACTTATGTGAGAAAATTCTAAAATGTGATAGGTCAATGTGTGAGGACCTATTAGTGCATGTGGACAAAGGGGGGACTTGCATGTCAAATTTCCCCCCTAATGAGTAGTGGCCGGCCATGACAAGGAATGATGGGCAAAACATGTCATGAAACATGTTTTGTTAATGGAAGATTAAAATAAGAAGTATGGGCAATAAAGAAATGGAAACAAAAGAAAAAAAAAATGTGTAGTTGCCCCCCCATTGCCGTGAGCTAAAGAGAAGAAAGGAGAAAAATTTGTGTTCATCCTTTCTCACCTTCATTTTAGCCTAAATTAGAAAGAAAAACAAAGAAAAAAATTTCTCATCCTTTGGTTCATCCTTGGCCAAAAATTTTAAGGAGGAAAGAAGAAGAAAGGTGAAGAGATTCGGCCATGCATGTAGCTAGGCTAAGGTATGTTTGATGATGTTTCATGAGATGCATGCATGATTTAGTTGTTAGCTTGAGTTCTACCTAGCCCATGATCTAAATCTTGCTATGTGATGGAAATGGCACTTGACCATGGATGCATCATTCTTGGTTGATGTTTGATGTTGTGGTGATGAGGTATGAGGATGAGTTAAGATTCGGCCTAGGTGGAGGTTGTGTTAATGCCATTGCATGCAAAATATGAAGCTTGTTAATGATGCATGTGATGATGGCTTGATGATTCTTGAACCTCCTTTTTAGCATTTTTGTGTGAGCACATATGTGCATTGGTTGCTAAATGGAGAAGAATCGGCTAGCAAGATGTGTGCTAAGGCCGAATGTAACTTTGCATGTTAATGAGCAATGTATGTGTTAAATTGATAAAAAGGGGGAGGATGCTTTACTAGTGTGTATATGTGTGTATTAAGTGTTGAAATCGACCCCAAAAATAGACATGCATATTCGGCCAAGGGGAAAGAAATTAGCTAATATGTTGTGTTGATGCATGATTTTTGCATGTATGAGACTTTAATGTCTAATGTATAAATATGGGCTAAGTGCCTTGTGTTCATCTTTTTGATGCCTAAATGATGAAATCAATTTATTTGTTTGATTAAGCTCAAGAGCAAAGGGGAAATAAATCCGATAAAGGGAAGGAAAAAGTGGTTGAATAGCTAGCGGAATCGTTCGACAACACCCGAGGTAAGTTCTTGAGTAAGAGAGCTTAAATTACGATGTGATTAAATCATGCTCTATGTGTGGCTATTGAGCCGAATGTGCAAGGATGATATGTGCCTTGTGTTTGAGTCTTGCAAATGAAAATGAAATATGAATGTGCCATGAATTATTGTTAGATGTGCATGATTAATTGAATGCTGTCCGGGCTAAGTCCCGAAGGCTTTGTGCTAAGTGAATATATCTGGACTAAGATCCGAAGGCCTTTGTGCGAGATACTAAATCTGGGTTAAGTCCCGAAGGCATTCGTGCGAGTTATTAAATCCGGGTTAAGTCCCGAAGGCATTCGTGCGAGTTGTTAAATCCGGGTTATGTCCCGAAGGCATTGTGTGAGTTACTAAAACCGGGCTATGTCCCGAAGGCACTTGAACGATGAGCTATGTCCGGTTAAATTCCGAAGGTACGTGATTTGGAAATGAATAAGCTTGCTGTAAAATTCCAGCTAATACTCGAAAAAACATCCCAATATTGGGATATGTTACGTATGTGTTGAATTTAATCGAGCCCTTACAAATAAATGTTCGCTCAGTTGATAAACGAGCTACCGGCCTTCGGCCAAGTTAGTTTATTGTGTATGTACATAAGGGTTGTTAATGTTGTGAAGCAAGTTTGATATCGGTAAATTGCGTATTATGAAATATTCCGTTTAGCTAAATGTGTGCTATTATTTGTGCATGCTGGAATTCCTTGCTCAAACTTACTAAGCATAAATTGCTTACTCGTTACATTGCTCCTCTGTTTTATAGATTTTTGGTTCTCCAGCTATCGGACTCGGGATCTTGAAGTCGAAGTCGCCCACACTATCCAAGGCTCTTTTGGGTACTATTTTGGTTGAATTCTGATATGGCATGTATAGGACTACCCATTGTTGTCTTTCGAGTACTTTATGAAATGTATAAGTGTACAGCCATGCGAAAATGGCTTGTAGAAGTGGAGTATGGCATTAGACCATTCGTATTTATGAATGTATAGATGGTTTCATGATGTAACTATAGTTGGAATGGAAGTGTTGAGCAAATGATCAGCCACTAGAATGGCTAAGTATGATCATATGTGGGCTTATGTATGACAAGGCCCTAGTTGGTCCATGAAACCCCAAATTAGGTAAGGTTACTTTGAAAACAGAAGCTGATAGCAGCAGTGGTGTGGATTGGAAAAATCACAAGAATTCGTAGGAGTGGAATTAAATAGTGAATAAATTATGTAATCGAACCTTGATGAATCTACTTTCATATGGAAGTAACGAAACAATCATAGGAACAGTACAGAAAGAGATATTCGGGTTCTTGTGGAACAGGGCCAGAACAGTTTCTGGATTCCCTGTTCCGCCTTTGGAAATTCACTATAAATTGACCAGAGATAATTAGGGGTCATACCATATATGTATGGATTCCTCTCTGAGTCTAGTTTCCATAGAAACAAACGGAATCAGTATTGAAGCTCTGTGCAGAGAGATATCTCAGTCGTAATGGGAAAGGGTCAGTGTAGTCGACCCCTGTAACATGGGAGACTTTGACTAATAAACTGTACTAATTGGCCAGACCAAAAATTCTAGAAAAAAATACATAGGTGGAGACATGAGTCTAGTTTCAGGGAAAAATCACAAAACTGATTTTTGAGTTGTGAAACTCAAGATATGATTTTTGAAGCGACTAGTACTCAGACTGGGCAGTGTCTGGAAAAATTTTTCAAAGTTTGTTAACATCTCGTGTCCGACTCCGGTGTCGGTCTCGGGTTCGGGGTGTTACATTTTATTGGTATCAGAGCTACGGTTTAGTCGATTCTAGGACTACCGTAATGTGTTGGGTCTAGCTATACATGCCATTTTATGTGATTACTTGATAGTGTGGTGATTTCTGACAATTGTAAATGTGTTTATTTATAGTAATGGATCCCGATCGTGACCGAGAGGTAGCTGATGATCTTGAGAGTGTAGCGCCTGCTCCCGCACAAGGGACAGTGCCGGCAGACTCTCAACCTAATGCTAGTAATCCGAATGATGAAGCTAGACAAGCATTCTATAGCGTGATGAATGATTGGTTTAACCAATACATTCGAACTAATATGGCTGTTCCACAACCTCCATTCCCGACAAATACTACCCCCGCACCTACAATACCACCGGTAACGGACCAAATAAGGTCAAATAAGCCCCCAGTTGACAGAATCCGAAAACATGGGGCTACTGAATTTAAGGCTATGGATAGCGATGATGCCGAGCAAGCTGAATTTTGGCTGGACAACACTATCCGGGTACTCGATGAGCTATCTTGTACACCCGATGAATGCCTAAAGTGTGCTATCTCCTTGCTACGTGATTCTGCCTACTATTGGTGGAGTACTCTGACTTCTATTGTGCCCCGAGAGCAAGTAACTTGGGAGTTTTTCCAAACTGAGTTTCGAAAAAAGTATATCAGTCAGAGATTTGTTGATCAAAAACGGAAGGAATTTCTTGAGCTTAAGCAAGGCTCCATGTCGGTTACTGATTACGAGCGAAAATTTGTTAGACTTAGCAAATACGCTCGGGAATGTGTTTCGTCCGAGGCTATTATGTGTAAACGCTTCGAGGATGGGCTGAATGAAGATATAAAAATGTTCGTTGGCGTTCTTGAAATACGAGAGTTCGTGGTACTTGTTGAACGAGCTTGTAAAGCCGAAGAGCTTAGAAAAGAAAAACTAAGAGTTGATGAGGGAACTGGAGAGTTTCATAAAAGATCCTCGGGGAGGTCTCTTCAACAGACATCGAAGAGATTTCGAGATGATGCGGGTCAGTTTAGAGGCACTTCGGGCCTTTTTAGACGAGATCGTGATCGACCCCCTGTGGGTACACGAGGCACTTCGGTCGCCAGTGTTGGGAATGAACGTCGAGACAGGACGAAATGCCGATATTGCGGTAAATGGCATTCGGGGAGTTGTAGATTTCCTGACCGCTCCTGTTACAAATGCGGATCAGTTGACCACTTCATTAAAGATTGCCCGAGGTTGTCGGGACAGAATGCAAATCAGAGTGGGAGACCGGGTGCTACCACTGCTCGAGGTAGACCATCTGGAAATATGGGCAATGCTAGTGGTGGTCAGAGAGGATCTAGAGATGATATAACCAGATCCGAAGCCCGTGCGCCTGCTAGAGCTTATGCTATACGTGCCCGCGAGGATGCTTCTTCGCCTGATGTTATTACCGGTACATTCACTCTCTTTGATACTAATGTAATTGCTTTGATTGACCCCGGTTCTACTCATTCTTACATATGTGAAACCTTAGCCTCCAGTAAGACTTTACCTATTGAGTCTACTGAGTTCGTAATTCGGGTGTCAAATCCCTTGGGTCGTTACGTGCTTTCGACAAAGTGTGCAAGAAATGTCCCCTGGAAATTCGAGGTTCCTGTTTCCCGGCGAACTTGATGCTTTTGCCGTTTGATGAATTTGATGTTATCCTTGGTTTGGATTGGTTGACCGCGCATGATGCGATTGTGAATTGCAAGAGCAAGACTATTGATTTGAGATGCGCAAATAACGAAGTAGTCCGAATTGAGTCTGCGGACTTGGAGGGGATGCCAGCTGTAATATCAGCAATGTTGGCACAGAAATATGTAAGAAAAGGGTGCGAAGCATACCTTGCGTATGTACTTGGTGACAAAGAATTTGAAAAGAAACCCGAATCTGTGCCGGTGGTTTGTGAATACCCGGATGTTTTTCCGGAAGAATTACCGGGTTTACCACCTGTTCGGGAGGTAGAGTTTGGTATTGAGCTTGTACCTGGGACTACGCCGATTTCGATAGCTCCGTATCGTATGGCACCAACCGAGTTAAAGGAGTTGAAAGCTCAGTTGCAAGAACTGACGGATAGAGGTTTCGCTCGACCAAGTTTCTCACCTTGGGGTGCACCAGTATTGTTCGTGAAAAAGAAGGACGGAACCATGAGGTTGTGCATTGACTATCGTCAGCTGAATAAAGTGACGATAAAGAACAAATATCCGTTGCCGCGCATCGATGATTTGTTCGACCAACTGAAGGGAGCCTCAGTGTTCTCAAAAATAGATTTGAGATCGGGCTATTATCAGTTGCGAATCCGAGATTCAGATATTCCCAAAACTGCCTTCAGAACGAGATATGGTCACTACGAATTCTTAGTGATGCCGTTTGGGCTCACTAATGCCCCTGCAGTATTTATGGATTTGATGAATCGGATCTTCAGGCCGTATTTGGATCAGTTCGTAGTGGTGTTCATTGATGACATTTTGGTCTATTCAAGAGACGAGACCGAACATGCTGAGCATCTGAGGCTAGTGCTGCAAATTTTGCGGGATAAGCAGTTATATGCTAAGTTTAGTAAGTGTGAGTTCTGGTTAAGAGAGGTTAGCTTCTTGGGTCATGTGGTATCCGCGTCGGGTATTCGAGTTGACCCGAACAAAATTTCAGCCATACTTGACTGGAAACCTCCGAGAAATGTTACTGAAGTTCGGAGCTTTTTGGGGCTCGCCGGTTATTACCGACGATTTGTGAAAGGTTTCTCGATGATAGCCACACCAATGAAGAAGCTACTTCAAAAGGATGTTAAGTTCGAGTGGACGGAGAAATGTCAGAAAAGTTTCGACCAACTGAAGACTCATTTGACTGAAGCTCCAATTTTGGTGCAACCCGAATCAGGTAAAGAGTTTGTCATCTATAGTGACGCATCCCTACTTGGGTTGGGTTGCGTATTGATGCAAGAAGGTCGAGTCGTGGCCTATGCGTCGAGACAATTGAAGCCACACGAGAGGAATTATCCGACCCATGATCTCGAACTAGCTGCCATCGTGTTTGCTTTAAAAATATGGCGACATTATCTGTTTGGTGAGAAGTGCCATGTATTTTCGGATCACAAAAGTCTCAAATATTTGATGACTCAACGAGACTTGAATCTGCGACAAAGACGTTGGCTTGAGTTGTTGAAAGATTACGAGCTTGTCATTGATTACCACCCGGGAAAGGCTAACGTGGTTGCGGACGCCTTAAGCCGGAAGTCATTGTTTGCTTTACGAGCGATGAACGTGCATTTGTCTGTTCTACCAGACAGTGTGTTAGTAGCTGAATTAAAAGCTAAACCATTATTGACTCACCAAATTCGTGAAGTTCAGAAAGTCGATGATGAATTGGTTGCAAAACGGGCTAAGTGTTTTCTGAACGAGGAATCGGAGTTTCAAATTGATGATAATGATTGTTTGAGGTTCAGAAATCGTTTGTGTGTTCCAAGGAATTCGGAACTCATTTCGATGATTCTAAATGAAGCCCATTGTAGCGAATGTCAATTCACCCGGGGAGTACGAAAATGTACAACGATTTGAAACGTCAATTTTGGTGGCATGGTATGAAACGGGACATCTCCGACTTTGTTTCGAGATGTTTGATATGTCAACAAGTGAAAGCGGAACATCAAGTGCCTTCAGGATTACTCCAGCCGATCATGATACCCGAGTGGAAATGGGATCGAGTCACAATGGACTTTGTGTCCGGACTGCCCTTGTCAGCAAGTAAGAAGGATGCGATATGGGTTATTGTTGATAGACTGACTAAGTCGGCTCATTTCATCCCCGTACGTACGGATTTTTCATTGGAGAAACTAGCTGAATTGTACGTTTATCAAATTGTGAGATTACACGGGGTACCTGTTTCTATCGTGTCGGATAGAGATCCGAGATTCACCTCACGATTTTGGAAGAAATTGCAAGAAGCTCTGGGTACCAAGCTGCATTTTAGCACTGCTTTTCACCCCCAAACCGATGGTCAATCCGAGCGGATAATTCAGATACTTGAGGATATGTTGAGATGTTGCATCCTCGAGTTCAGTAGTTCATGGGAACGGTATTTACCTTTGATTGAATTCGCTTACAACAATAGTTTTCAATCAAGTATTAAGATGGCACCTTACGAGGCTTTGTACGGCCGTAAATGCCGTACACCATTGTTTTGGACCGAGCTCGGTGAAAGTAAAATTTTCGGAGTTGATTTGATTAGAGATGCTGAACAGAAAGTAAAGGTAATCCGTGAAAGTCTGAAGGTAGCCACGGATCGTCAGAAATCGTACGCAGATTTGAAACGAAAAGACATCGAGTATCAGGTGGGAGACAAAGTGTTCCTTAAGGTTTCACCTTGGAAAAAGATACTCAGGTTCGGCCGTAAGGGCAAGTTGAGCCCAAGATTCATTGGGCCGTACGAAATCTCCGAACGAGTTGGCCCGGTTGCGTATAGATTGATTTTGCCCCCGGAGCTTGAAAAGATTCATGACGTCTTTCATGTTTCGATGCTTCGACGCTATCGATCTGATCCATCGCATATAATTAGCCCATCAGAGGTTGAAATTCAAGTCGACATGAGCTATGAAGAAGAACCGATGCGTATCCTAGCTCGTGAAGTGAAGGAGTTGCGAAACAAAAGAGTTCCGCTAGTAAAGGTGTTATGGCTCAAACACGGGATCGAGGAAGCACTTGGGAGACCGAGAGCTCGATGAAAGAACGATACCCAAACCTATTTACCGGTAAGATTTTCGGGGACGAAAATTTCTTAAGTGGGGGAGAGTTGTGACAGCCCAAAGTTGACCCTAGTCGGGAAGTGGTTTCGGACCGCTAATCGAGTCACCGAAATGTTTGAATGTGATACTTATTGTCTAGAATATGTAATTATGAATGTGTGAAAATTTCAAGCTTCAATTTGGTTGATTTCATGTGAATTTAGTCAATAGGATTATGTGAGAAAATTCTAAAATGTGATAGGTCAATGTGTGAGGACCTATTAGTGCATGTGGACAAGGGGGGACTGCATGTAATTCCCCCTAAGTAGTGGCCGCCATGACAAGGAATGTGGCAAAACAGTCATAACATGTTTGTTATGGAATAAATAAGATGGAATAAAGAATGAAACAAAAAAAAAATGTGTAGTTGCCCATGCGTGACTGA